>NC_053039.3:505062436-505205969 GCF_002575655.3 Aegilops tauschii subsp. strangulata
TTCCTTTTGATTACTCAAAAGGTCGTTGAGGTTCTTATCACCTTGTATGCACGACACAAGGCCTTTCTCAAGTTGCTCCTTCAGCTTTGCATTCTCCTCAATAAGATGCACATGCTCACTACAAGGGTTAGTAGCATTTGCATTATCAATTAACACCGTATGAGGAAAAGTGGCTTTCTCCTTGGTTAGCTTCACTTGAAGTTGATCATGAGACTCTTTAAGACTAGCATAAATACCCTTCAAGGCCTTGTGAGCCTTGTCAAGTATATCAAACTCCTCCTTGAGTCTAGCAAGATCAATCTCAAGTTTGGCTTTCTCGGAATTTAGCACACGAGATACAACAAGAGCATGATCAAGATCTTTCTTTAGTTCAGCATGATCATCGTTGGATGACTCCTCAAGAGCCAAACGAAGACCACGCTCTTCCTCAAGAGCATTGGAAAGATCTAAAATCTCATCGGCATAGTCACGACTATGCCCCTCCATCTTAGAGATGGTATCTTCGTGAGCCTCGATCATGTCATTGGCTTCACCAAGTTGTTCCAAGAGAGCAACGAAATGCTTCTTGGATTTACCCTTGAGTTTACCCATAAAGGACTCAAACTCACTCTCCTTCACATTAGATCCCTCATGTTCATCAATGCAATCCGTCAAAGAAGGATGATTAATGATGGTAGTTTTGATGTTGGAGTTACCTTGTTGGTGGCTTTAGCCATGAGGCACTTGGCGGTGATGCTCTCATTGGGTGAGTCGAAGAGAGACACCCGTGGAGTCGTCGCAATGGCAACGGAGGCCATGGCACCCGACTCACCATCTTCATCATCCTCATTGTACTCTTCTTGTACCACCAATGCCTTGGGAGGAGTCTTCTTGGTGAAGTAGCTCTTGTTGGGGAAAGACTTGGCCTTGTCCTTTCGGATTAGCTTGCCACCATTGTCTTCCCTCTTCTCATAAGGCCACTCCACAACAAAATGGCTCACATTGCCACAATTATAGCAAGTCCTCACACGTTGCTTGACCTTTGTGCCACTTGAATTGTTCTTGTTGAAGTTGGGCCTAGAATTCTTCTTGCTCCAATATTGCCTTGAAGCAAGAGCCATGTGTTCATGATAGGCATACTTTGTATCTTCAGGGTTGCTCTCCTCCTCTTCCTCTCTGTCCTATTCTTCCACATTAACCTTGGCGTTTAGTGCAAGGTAGGGTTTCCTTGCTCTTTGAGAACGTAGCACTGCATTGTCGGCGGTCTTGTCCAAGATGCTCATAGCCACGAACTCATCCAACACTTCACTTGAGGACAAGGTGTGAAAGTCCGGCCTTTGACGAATGACGGAGGACATGGCCTTGTGGTAAGGCATCATTGCCTTGAGGAATTTGCGCTTGATCCAATTGTCATCCGTGTCCTTGCTTCCATGACCTCGGAGTGAGATCGCGAGTTTGGTTACTCTCCGATAAAGCTCACGAGGTTCTTCATCTTCTTTCATTGCAAACTCATTGGCTTCATCTTGCACCACTTCATAGTTGGAGCGTTGAATGCTTGCGCTTCCCCTGTAGAGGGAAACAACTTGGTGCCAAGCATCTTTGGCCATGGAATAGGGCCGAAGATGAGGAAGATCTTCAGGTGGAATTGCTTCTTGGATGATGAAGAGAGCATTCTCATTGAATTGATTATCCGTGGATTCTTTAGGAGTGAAGTTGCTTCGGTCATGCGGATAGAAGCCTTCTTCAATGATTCTCCAAAGATTAGTATTCACATGATTTAAATGACGCTTAAAGCGATAGACCCAAGAATCAAAGTCCTCATTTTTCACAATCTTAGGGGCAGGGCCGGCATGATTCAAATGAGTGGAAGGAACCGGTCCACCATAGACAAGTGGAGGTTCCACATGGGCAAAGATGCCGGTGCCATTTTCACCACTAGAAGAAGGAGCCTTTTCACGAGTAGCTTCTCCCTTGTCGGAGTTAGCATCCGTCACCTTGCTAGTGGGATCACCCACTTTCAACGGTGCGGTGGATAATTTAAGCCCTTCAATGAATTTGTTAAACATGCGTTCAACCTCGGTCGTCATGGAGGTTTTCAATGTGTCCAAGGCCACATTGAATTCCTCAAAAGAGACCGCGGTTCCCCCATCGGCCGTAGACGAGACCGGATTCGCACCGGGGTGCTCTCCACACCGTCTACGACGTCAACCATACTCTTCGGATGGCAAAGTCCTTAATAAAGAGACGAGGCTCTGATACCAATTGAAAGGATCGATATAGTTGACTAGAGGGGGGTGAATAGGCAACTAACAATTTTTAGCCTTTTCTTAACCAATTTAGAGTTTGCATCAAAGTAGCTTGTCTAGATATGCAACTAGGTGAGCAACCTATATGATGCAACAACAACAAGCACACAA
This sequence comes from Aegilops tauschii subsp. strangulata, assembly GCF_002575655.3. Lineage (NCBI taxonomy): Eukaryota > Viridiplantae > Streptophyta > Magnoliopsida > Poales > Poaceae > Aegilops > Aegilops tauschii. Next base: position 505,064,833 of record NC_053039.3, read on the forward strand.
GCAAGCAAGAGATGCAACACAATATAAACTTGCACAAGTAAAGGTACGAAATAACCAAGAGTGGAGCCGGTGAAGACGAGGATGTGTTACCGAAGTTCCTTCCTTTTGAGGGGAAGTATGTCTCAGTTGGAGCGGTGTGGAGGCACAATGCTCCCCAAGAAGCCACTAAGGCCACCGTATTCTCCTCACGCCCTCACACAATGCGAGATGTCGTGATTCCACTATTGGTGCCCTTAGAGGCGGCGACCGAACCTTTACAAACAAGGTTGGGGCAATCTCCACAACTTAATTGGAGGCTCCCAACGACACCACGAAGCTTCACCACAATGGACTATGGCTCCATGGTGACCTCAACCGTCTAGGGTGATCAAACACCCAAGAGTAACAAGATCCGCTAGGAATTAGTGGGGGGAATCAAATTTCTCTTGGTGGAAGTGTAGATCGGGGCCTTCTCAACCAATCCCAAGCAAATCAACAAGTTTGATTGGCTAGGGAGAGAGATCGGGCAAAAATGGAGCTTGGAGCAACAATGGAGCTTTTGGGGGAAGAGGTAAGTCAACTTTGGAGAAGAAGACCCCCTTTTATAGAGGGGGGAACAATCCAACCGTTACCCCCCTAAACAGGCCCGCAGAGGGCCGTACTACCGCACGAGGCAGCGGTACTACCGCTGGGACCAGCGGCACTACCGCTCCCCCTCGCGGTACTGCCGTGCAGTCTGGGAGGGCTAGCGAATGAGCAGGAGTTAGACCCAGTGCGGTACTACCGCGGTGGTAGGGCGGTACTACCGCTCTCGAGCGGCACTACCGCTTCTACTGCCGCTGCTTAGTGTCGCACAATCCGACACGAGAGGCGACCCCCCCGAGTCAATGCGGTAGGAGCCGTACCGCAGCGGTACTACGGCCGAGGACCCACCGGCGGTACTGTCGCTGCCGAGCGGTACTGCCGCCTGTGCCTCTTGAGCGGTACTACCGCTGGGCACCGCGGTACTACCGCTGGGACCAAATCATGCTCAAAAAAGAAAGGGAAAGAAACCTCCATCGAAGCGGGAAGGCTCAGAGGGTGTGAAAAGGATGTGTACGTGTTGATTCCACCCTAGCCTGACCAAAGCGGACCCCATCTTGATAGTACGGTGACTCCTACGAAACAAGTCCACCTAAACAGAAACGAAAGAGCTACACCGTCCTGATTAAAACTCCGAGGGGAAAGAATCGTCTCGTGCCAAAGGATGAAACTCTAAAATACTTAACGCACACGATTAGTCCGCAAAAGCATTGTCATCAAGCACCAAAACACTTTAGGGATAAATATGCCCTTACAATATCCTTAGTCCTTTTCAGGTATTTTAGGATGTTCTTGACCGCTGTCCAGTGATCCACTCCTGGATTACTTCGGTACCTCCCTGCTAAACTAATAGCAAGGCACACATCAGGTCTGGTACACAGCATTGCATACGAGATAGAACCTATGGCTGAAGCATAGGGAATGACTTTTATTTTCTATCTATCTTCTGCAGTGGTCGGGCGTTGAGTCTGACTCAACTTCACACCTTGTAACACAGGCAAGAACCCTTTCTTTGCTTGATCCATTTTGAACTTCTTCAAAACTTTATCAAGGTATGTGCTTTGCGAAAGTCCAATTAACCATCTTGATCTATCTCTATAGATCTTGATGCCCAATATATAAGCAGCTTCACCGAGGTCTTTCATTGAAAAACTCTTGTTCAAGTATCCTTTTATGCTATCCAGAAATTATATATCATTTCCAATCAACAATATGTCATCCACATATAATATTAGAAATCCTACAGAGCTCCCACTCACTTTCTTGTAAATACAGGCTTCTCCGAAAGTCTGTATAAAACCATATGCTTTGATCACACTATCAAATCGTTTATTCCAACTCCGAGATGCTTGCACCAGTCCATAAATGGATCGCTGGAGCTTGCACACTTTGTTAGCATCCTTTGGATTGATAAAACCTTCAGGCTGCATCATATACAACTCTTCTTCCAGAAATCCATTCAGGAATGCAGTCTTTACATCCATTTGCCAAATTTCATAATCATAAAATGCAGCAATTGCTAACATGATTCGGACGGACTTAAGCATCGCTACGGGTGAGAAAGTCTCATCATAGTCAACTCCTTGAACTTGTCGAAAACCTTGCACAACAAGTCGAGCTTTGTAGACAGTAACACTACCATCAGCGTCAGTCTTCTTCTTGAAGATCCATTTATTCTCGATGGCTTGCCGATCATCGGGCAAGTCAACCAAAGTCCACACTTTGTTCTCATACATGGATCCCATCTCAGATTTCATGGCCTCAAGCCATTTTGCGGAATTTAGGCTCATCATCGCTTCCTCATAGTTCGTAGGTTCGTCATGGTCAAGTAACATGACCTCCAGAACAGGATTACCGTACCACTCTGGTGTGGATCTTACTCTGGTTGACCTACGAGGTTCAGTAGTAACTTGATATGAAGTTATATGATCATCATCATTAGCTTCCTCACTAATTGGTGTAGGAGTCACAGGAACTGATTTCTGTGATGAACTACTTTCCAATAAGGAAGCAGGTACAGTTACCTCATCAAGTTCTACTTTCCTCCCACTCACTTCTTTCGAGAGAAACTCCTTCTCTAGAAAGGATCCATTCTTAGCAACAAATGTCTTGCCTTCGGATCTGTGACAGAAGGTGTACCCAACAATCTCCTTTGGGTATCCTATGAAGACACATTTCTCCGATTTGGGTCCGAGCTTATCAGGTTGAAGCTTTTTCGCATAAGCATCGCAGCCCCAAACTTTAAGAAACGACAACTTGGGTTTCTTGCCAAACCACAGTGCATAAGGTGTCGTCTCAACGGATTTAGATGGTGCCCTATTTAACGTGAATGCAGCCGTCTCTAAAGCATAACCCCAAAACAATAGCGGTAAATCAATAAGAGACATCATAGATCGCACCATATCTAGTAAAGTACGATTACGACGTTCGGACACACCATTACGCTGTGGTGTTCCGGGTGGCGTGAGTTGCGAAACTATTCCACATTGTTTCAAATGAAGACCAAACTCGTAACTCAAATATTCTCCTCCACGATCAGATCGTAGAAAATTTATTTTCTTGTTACGATGATTTTCCACTTCACTCTAAAATTCTTTGAACTTTTCAAATGTTTCAGACATATGTTTCATTAAGTAGATATACCCATATCTGCTCAAATCATCTGTGAAGGTGAGAAAATAACGATACCCACCGCGAGCCTCAATATTCATCGGACCACATACATCAGTATGTATGATTTCCAACAAATCTGTTGCTCGCTCCATTGTCCCGGAGAACGGAGTTTTAGTCATCTTGCCCATGAGGCATGGTTCGCAATTACCAAGTGATTCATAATCAAGTGATTCCAAAAGTCCATCAGAATGGAGTTTCTTCATGCGCTTTACACCAATATGACCTAAACGGCAGTGCCACAAATAAGTTGCTCTATCATTATCAACTCTGCATCTTTTGGCTTCAATATTATGAATATATGTGTCACTACTATCGAGATTCAACAAAAATAGACCACTCTTCAAGGGTGCATGACCATAAAAGATATTACTCATATAAATAGAACAACCATTATTCTCTGATTCAAATGAATAACCGTCTCGCATCAAACAAGATCCAGATATAATGTTCATGCTTAATGCTGGCACCAAATGACAATTATTCAGGTCTAAAACTAATCCCGAAGGTAGATGTAGAGGTAGCGTGCCGACGGCAATCACATCGACTTTGGAACCATTTCCCACGCGCATCGTCACCTCATCCTTAGCCAATCTTCGCTTAATCCGTAGTCCCTGTTTCGAGTTGCAAATATTAGCACCAGAACTAGTATCAAATACCCAGGCACTACTACTAGCATTAGTAAGGTACACATCAATAACATGTATATCACATATACCTTTGTTCATCTTGCCATCCTTCTTATCCGCCAAATACTTGGGGCAGTTCCGCCTCCAGTTACCAGTCCCTTTGAAGTAGAAGCACTCAGTCTCAGGCTTAGGTCCAGACTTGGGCTTCTTCACTTGAGCAGCAACTTGTTTTCCGTTCTTCTTGAAGTTCCCCTTCTTCCCTTTACCCTTTTTCTTGAAACTAGTGGTCTTGTTGACCATCAACACTTGATGCTCTTTCTTGATTTCTACCTGCGCAGCTTTTAGCATTGCGAAGAGATCGGGAATTGTCTTATCCATCCCTTGTATATGATAGTTCATCACGAAGCTCTTGTAGCTTGGTGGCAGTGATTGAAGAATTTTGTCAATGACACTATCATCAGGAAGATTAACTCCTAGTTGAATCAAGTGATTGTTATACCCAGACATTCTAAGTATATGCTCACTGACAGAACTATTCTCCTCCATTTTGCAGCTGTAGAATTTACTGGAGACTTCATATCTCTCAATCCGGGCATTTACTTGAAATATTAACTTCAACTCCTGGAACATCTCATATGCTCCATGATGTTCAAAACATCGTTGAAGTCACGGTTCTAAGCCGTAAAGCATGGCACACTGAACTATCGAGTAGTCATCAGCTTTGCTCTGCCAGACATTCATAACATCTGGTGTTGCTCCTACAGCGGGTTTGCCACCTAGCGGTGCTTCCAGGACGTAATTCTTCTGTGCAGCAATGAGGATAATCCTCAAGTTACGGACCCAATCCGTGTAGGTGCCACCATCATCTTTCAACTTAGCTTTCTCTAGGAACGCATTAAAATTCAAAGGAACAACAACACAGGACATCTATCTACAACAACATAGACATGCAAAATACTATCAGGTACTAAGTTCATGGTAAATTAAAGTTCAATTAATCATATTACTTAAGAACTCCCACTTAGATAGACATCCCTCTAATCATCTAAATGATCACGTGATCCAAATCAACTAAACCATGTCCGATCATCACGTGAGATGGAGTAGTTTTCAATGGTGAACATCACTATGTCGATCATATCTACTATATGATTCACGCTCAACCTTTCGGTCTCAGTGTTCCGAGGCCATATCTGCATATGCTAGGCTCGTCGAGTTTAACCCGAGTATTCTGCATGTGCAAAACTGGCTTGCACCCGTTGTATGTGAACGTAGAGTTTATCACACCCGATCATCACGTGGTGTCTCGGCGCGACAAACTTTCGCAACGGTGCATACTCAGGGAGAACACTTGTACCTTGAAATTTAGTAAGAGATCATCTTATAATGCTACCGCCGAACTAAGCAAAATAAGATGCATAAAGGATAAACATCACATGCAATCAATATAAGTGATATGGTATGGCCATCATCATCTTGTGCCTTTGATCTCCATCTCCAAAGCACCGTCATGATCACCATCGTCACCAGCTTGACACCTTGATCTCCATCGAAGCATCGGTGTCGTCTCGCCAACTATTGCTTCTACGACTATCGCTACCGCTTAGTGATAAAGTAAACCAATTACATGGCGATTGCATTTCATACAATAAAACGACAACCATATGGCTCCTGCCAGTTGCCGCTAACTCTGTTACAAAACATGATCATCTCATACAATAAAATTTAGCATCATGTCTTGACCATATCACATCACAACATGCCTTGCAAAAACAAGTTAGACGTCCTCTACTTTGTTGTTGCAAGTTTTTACGTGGCTGCTACGGGCTGAGCAAGAACCATTCTTACCTACGCATCAAAACCACAATGATTTTTTGTCAAGTGTGTTGTTTTAACCTTCAACAAGGACCGGGTGTAGCCACACTCGATTCAACTAAAGTTGGAGAAACTGACACCCGCCAGCCACCTGTGCGCGAAGCATGTCGGTAGAACCAGTCTCGCCTAAGCGTACGCGTAATGTCGGTCCGGGCCGCTTCATCCAACAATACCGCCGAATCAAAGTATGACATGCTGGTAGCAGCCACGGATGATGGGGAACGCAGTATGACTATTATCGCCCACAACACTTTGTGTTCTACTCGTGCATATAACATCTACGCATAGACCTGGCTCGGATCCACTGTTGGGGAACGCAGTAATTTCAAAAAAATTCCTACGCACACACAAGATCCATCTAGGTGATGCATAGCAATGAGAGGGGAGAGTGTTGTCTATGTACCCTCGTAGACCGAAAGCGGAAGTGTTATGACAACGCGGTTGATGTAGTCGTACGTCTTCATGATCCGACCGATCCTAGTACCGAAAGTACGGCACCTCCGCGATCTGCACATGTTCAGCTCGGTGACGTCCCACGAACTCTCGATCCAGATGAGTGTCGAAGGAGAGCTTCGACAGCACGCCGGCGTGATGACGGAGATGATGAAGTTACCGGCACAGGGCTTCGCCTAAGCACTGCAACGATATGACCAGGGTGGATTATGGTTGAGGGGGGCACCGCACACGGCTAAGACAATGTCAACTTGTGTGTCTCTGGGGTGCCCCCCCTCCCCCGTATATAAAGGAGTGGAGGAGGGGGGAAGGCCTGCCCTCTATGGCGCGCCCTGGAGGAGTCCTACTCCCACCGGGAGTAGGATTCCCCCCCTTCCCTAGTTGGACTAGGAGAGGAAGGAAGGGGGAGGAAGGAGGAAGGAAAGGGGGGCGGCCCCCACCCAATTCGGATTGGGCTTGGGGGGCGCTGTCGGTGTCAAAACCGGCGGATCTCGGGTAGGGGGTCCCGAACTGTGCGTCTAAGGCGGATGGTAACAGGAGGCGGGGGACACAATGTTTACCCAGGTTCGGGCCCTCTTGATGGAGGTAATACCCTACTTCCTGCTTGATTGATCTTGATGATATGAGTATTACAAGAGTTGATCTACCACAAGATCGTAGAGGCTAAACCCTAGAAGCTAGCCTATGGTATGATTGTTGTTGTCCTACGGACTAAACCCTCCGGTTTATATAGACACCGGAGGGGGCTAGGGTTTCACAGAGTCGGTTACAAGGGAGGAGATCTACATATCCTTATTGCCAAGCTTGCCTTCCACGCCAAGGAGAGTCCCATCCGAACACGGGTCGAAGTCTTCAATCTTGTGTCTTCATAGTCCAACAGTCCGGCCAAAGGATATAGTCCGGCTGTCCAAGGACCCCCTAATCCTGGACTCCCTCAGTAGCCCCCGAACCAGGCTTCAATGGCGATGAGTCCGGCGCGCAGATTGTCTTCGGCATTGCAAGGCGGGTTCTTCTCCAAATTCTGAATACCTGTTGAGTAGTGTCCGGCTTCCCATAAATGTTTCACTCCTTGGCTTCCGCGCCTAATAATGGCTATCTTCCACGTGTCGAGCGAATGCGAGAAGCTAGGTCATTTTTACATTTGCCACCCTAGCCATGCGAGTAAATCGTCTATTAAAGAGACGGGGATTCTCAGATCCAGATCACACCATCCTCCCGCTGCGAGTATCCATCGGAGCGCGCCCGGAAAAAAATCCATTCCAACATGGCCGGCCGTCGCAGCTCCTCCTCTCGCTCCCGTAGCCCGAAGCCCGGCAATTGGAAGAAGTGTTCCGTCCCCCACAGCCAATTAGTGGAGTTACAGACCCAGGGATTTCTCCCTCCAGCGTATATGGTCCCCGTTCGAGCCGGGCTCGCCACCTATAATGGCGGGGAGCAAGCGGAGAGCTTTCCCAACCCATCCATGGGGAAGCGGGTATGCCTTGTCCCTTACTTATTAAGAGGGCTCGGATTTCCAATTCATCCATTCCTCCGTGGGCTCCTGGAGTTCTACGGCCTCCAGCTGCATAATTTCACTCCTGCCTCCATATTACACATCGCTGGCTATGTCGCCCTTTGCGAGCTATTTCTGGGCTACGAAGCTCATTTCGAGCTATGGAAGAGGCTATTCCGCCTCGTACCCCGTACACAGGAGGGGTCAATATACCAAGTGGGCGGAGCCGAAATATGGCGCATCGCCGGGACCGGATACCTGTCCGGTACTCCGAAGAGGACATCCGAGGACTGGCCTTCGGAGTGGTTTTATATGGAGGACGTCCCCCTTCCAGACCCTATTCGGATGGGCCTTCCTGAGTTCGACAACGCTCCCTTGAAGAAACACCACAGCTAGCGCCCTCGGGGCCCGCAGGAGGAAGATAACGGAGAAGTCCTCTCCCTGATGGGCCGGATAAAAATGCTGGCTCAATCAGGACTGACGATAATCGAGGTTATGTCAATATGTATAATGCGGGGGGTGCAGCCACTTCAATATCGGGGACAACCCATGTGGCACTTCAACGGAGAAGACGATGCCACCCGCCGCGGTCGTAAGGGACTGGACTCAGTCGCTGCTCTAGTAAAAATCCTGTCCGATTTGTACAAAGGAGAGGAAGAGGAGTTCATCCGTATTAAGCCACGGGATGGATTCTCCATGTACAACCCTCTAAGCTGGGTGAGCTGCCACTTTTTACTCCAGACCGTTCCACTTTCTTTGTCATAAATATTTACCTTGCTGTTTCATAGCAGGAGTTGCGAAAAGCTGTGAGGGAGGTCCACAACCCGCCTCCACAACAAGAGGACCCTGACCGGGCCCTTGATCCCGGACTCGAAGAGGATCCGGACATATTTGTGGAACTGATTGACAGGACGTTCTATCAATTGAGCTGCGATGATGCCATGGTGGCCATCATTGCCGATTATCCTGGACTACTCCCTGCGTCGCATGTAAGTAAAACCGGAGTCCCAACTTCCGAGAAGGGTCCCCTTTTCTGCACTTCTGCTACCGCACACATATGGTGTTTTACAGGGAAGGCCCTCGGGACGCCATGCCGAACCCGCAGTGATTCACCAACAAGGGGCACCGAAGCCGGGTAGGCTTAAAAGGAAAGCGGTCAGGACTGCACGCCGTCGCAGAGGTATGATACAGAACCCCGCTCTGTGGTTGTCGTCTTTTAAAATATAATAACGTGCATGTTTCCTAGTAGGAAAAACGCTCGCAGGACTATATCCGAAGAGGCTGCCGGTCACGCCTCCACCAGTCGGGCTTCAGAGCCGGACATAGAGGCGGACGCTAACATGGGGCGAACGCCGGATGTTCCTCCTACAGAGGATTTGGACAGGCTATCCGCTACACACTCCGAAGTGGAGAGCCCTATGAATCACAGGCGTCGTCGGGCCGTACTCCGTGACGCTTGTTTCTCCCAAGAGGCGTTCGATGCCTTCAACTCAGGAGACGCGTACATCCGTGCTGCTCAAAATGGTCTTGCCAGAGCCACGGACCAGTATGTAAAGGATATACGGGTAAGAAAATCTGATGATTATGTATATGAGTGGCCCCTGAGACTTGAAACAGTTGACACAACTGATTTAAGGATCATTATATGTGCAGGTTCTTACGGAGAAGAATACCCAATTGTCTCAAGAGCTGGAAGAGTGCAAAGCCCAGCTACGGGCCGCAGTTGCCGCAATGAAGGAGTCCGAGAAGGCCCCCTCTGGTAACACTTGTCTCTATCAAAAAGAATGACATGTACCGGTTAGTATGCGGCATGCATGCAAATCTAACAATAGATTCTGCAGATGATCCCGGGGTTAATCCGGAGGTAGTGCAAGGGGATGAGCAACATGCTCAACGACAGTTAAAGGCTAGCGAGCGCGTGCTTAAGCAGGTTAGGCAGGAGAAAAACGATCTCCAAGATGCCAATATCTGGCTGAATGTTGAACTGAAAGATGTTCGGTCCCAACTTGTTGACTCCGTAAAGGAGAATAAGAGGCTTCGACGCGGCATTTTTAGTAAGTGCTTGAGCGAACTTTGTATGGAGTTCGGCGAAGAAACCGGCTAACAGAGTTATATCTGTAGGTATGTTGACGGGTCATCCCGCAGAGGAAATGCCCGGGTGTGCAGGTGATCTTCTACCAGAGCTCTCACAACTGCACGAACAAGTTCGGCACGTGATGCAGGGCATTGCCCAAGCCTTGTGGCAAACCTCCTCCCTGTCAGGAGGCATGGGGGAGCTTGTAGAGAAGCTCAAGGGAGCACGACGGCGCTTCCGATTATGGAAGATATCAGCCTGCCGACAAGGTGCAAGGGAAGCCTGGGCCATGGTGAAGACGCGATATACCAAGGCTGACCCGAACCACATGGCCGAGGTCGGACCTGTGGGGCCCGATGGGAAAGAGATCCCCGTCAGTTTGGTGTATGACCAAGTAGAATTAGCCGCAAAGTATTCCCAATAGGATTGTAGGCTAGACATCCTGTTGGATGGTATAGAAGAAGAATTTAGTCAGTCTAAGTGACTGTGTACTTCAAGTGACATGTATTGTCCCTAGCCGGATTGTAAACCATTTGTCATGGCGGACCTTTTCGCTTCAACCTCTGGACCCGACAGTCCAGAGTGTATCCGAATACCCGCTCAGTTATGTAAAAACCGGGGTACGCGTGGAAACCAGGCGTAGGGGTCATAAGTGCTTGAATAGACAAGTACCCAACTAGCTATGTTATATTACATGCATAGTAAGAAACATCTTCCAGGGAGAATAGTTCCGTTAAGGGTTCCTTTCCCTGGGTACGCATGCCCTAATGTGCATGTCAGAACTGCGAAAAGAGACGCAGGATATAAGCATCTGGGGGCATGTATTAAAATAAATAAAAGTCATCTTTTGTTCACTGACCGAGTATTCCCTTAAGAACGCTAGCTTTCGGCTTCACCCAGTCTGAGGTACACATCCGGGTGACCCGGCAGTAACAATCGCAGAGGTGCTCCCCTTATGCCCTAGCCGAATTAACGAGAACGTAGGGCATAAACACAAGAGCCAGGCAACCCAGCTTGGCCAAAACTTAAGTCATATCAATGCTTATAATGGTGAAAAAAGGTACATGCGGAAGAATCACACATGTGTGGGGCATAGAGCCCAAAAAATAGTTATATTAAGCTTCTGTATAAGAAGCCCCCAGGTATAATGAGCGTGGTTAGCGCGTCAAGATAGTGTAGTCAAGACACAATTTAGCCTTTTAAGGCCTTGAAGAAAAAGGAAAAAGGAAAGAGAAAAGAGAAAAGAGACAGATAACGGATATGTAAAAAATTGACGGAGGTCAGGAGACGAACATAGAGTCTGACACTAGGCATAGAACCTTTGGAGTCTGGCTGCGTTCCATGGGTTTGGCTCGAGTCGATTGTCCGATGCATCCCGCAGACGGTACGCTCCACCGGTCAGAACTTGGTCAATAATGAAGGGACCTTCCCATTTGGGCTTGAGCTTGTTCTTTTTCTTCTCCGGTAGGCGTAGAACGAGTTCACCAACGTTATAGGTTTTGGCCCGTACTTCTCTGCTTTGACACCTTCGAGCCTGTTGCTGATAGAATGCGGAACGGGCTTTTGCCACGTCACGCTCCTCCTCCAGGGCGTCCAAACTGTCCTGCCGATCAAACTCGGCTTCTTTCTCTTCATACATGCGCACTCGAGGTGAGTCATGAATTACGTCGCAGGGCTGTACCGCCTCTGCGCCGTACACCATAAAAAACGGTGTGTATCCGGTAGTGCGATTCGGCGTGGTCCGCAGCCCCCATAGTATGGAATCGAGCTCCTCTACCCAGTGCATGTTTGATTCCTTTAAGGACCGCACTAATCTAGGTTTAATGCCGCTCATGATAAGACCATTTGCTCGCTCGACTTGACCGTTAGTTTGCGGGTGATAGACAGAAGAATAATCGAGCTTGATGCCCATGTTGCTGCACCAAAGTTTTACCTCGTTGGCTGTAAAGTTCGAGCCGTTATCGGTGATGATGCTGTGGGGGATGCCATAACGGTGTACAACCCCAGATATGAAGTCTATCACTGGTCGGCATTCGGTCGTTTTAACTGGCTTGGCTTCTATCCATTTGGTGAATTTATCCACCATGACCAATAAGTATTTTTTCTTATGGCTTCGCCCTTTGAGGGGTCCGACCATATCAAGCCCCCAGACCGCAAAGGGCCAATAAATCGGGATTGTTTGGAGAGCGGTAGGCGGCATATGGCTTTGGTTTGCAAAAAGCTGGCAACCGACGCAACGTTGGACAAGGTCCTGTGCGTCTGCTCGGGCCGTCGGCCAGTAGAAACCTGTACGGAAGGCCTTGCTTACAAGGGCCCGAGCTGTGGCGTGGTGACCGCCGAGTCCAGCATGAATTTTTGCCAAAAGTTGCCGTCCTTCCTCTTCAGAGATGCACCTTTGAAGGACTCCGGTAGCGCTTTTCTTATAAAGCTCTCCCTCGTGGACCTTGTAGGATTTAGACCACCGCACAATGCAACGTGCCTCGTTTGTGTCCTCAGGTAGTTCCTGCCTAGTTAGGTAGGCCAGGAAGGGTTCTGTCCACGGGGCGATGACAGCCATAATCACGTGGGCGAATATGTTATTTCGGTGGCAGAGCCGCAGATTACGTCAGAGTGTTCGGTATCTGGTGTTGTGGCCGGGTTCAGACTATTGTTACCGGTCTCTCATTCCCATACCACGGATGGCTTAAACAGCCTTTCCAAGAAGATATTAGGTGGGACAGGGTCGCGCTTAGCGCCTATGCGGGCGAGGATATCCGCCGCCTGATTGTTTTCCCGGGCCACATGGTGGAATTCAAGCCCCTCGAACCGAGCTGACATTTTGAGGACGGCATTGCGATAAGCCGCCATTTTTGGATCCTTGGCGTCGAAGTTTCCGTTTATTTGAGATATTGCAAGGTTCGAATCCCCCCGCACCTCTAGGCGTTGAATGCCCATGGAGACTGCCATCCGGAGACCGTGTAACAGGGCCTCGTATTCTGCTGCGTTGTTGGAGTCTGTGTATAGTATTTGGAGTACGTACTGGACTATATCTCCGGTGGGGGATGTCAGGACGACACCAGCCCCCAGACCCGCCAGCATTTTAGAGCCATCAAAGTGCATGATCCAATTGGAGTGCGCACCGTATTCTTTAGGGAGTTCGGCTTCTGTCCATTCGGCGACAAAATCAGCCAGTACTTGCGACTTAATGGCTCACCGTGGTTTATATGTTATGTCGAACGGGAGGAGCTCGATAGCCCATTTAGCAATCCGGCCCATGGCATCGCGGTTATTTATTATGTCGTTGAGTGGTACTTCCGAGGCCGCCGTAATTGAACACTCTTGAAAGTAGTGTCGTAATTTCTGGGATGCCATGAATACCGCGTATGCTATCTTTTGATAATGTGGGTACCGTGATTTGCATGGAGTGAGGACAGTGGATACATAGTATACTGGCTTTTGAAGTGGGAATTTATGTCCGTCCCTCTCTCGTTCGACGATGAGCACTGCGCTTACAACTTGGTGAGTTGCCGCTATATATAACAGCATCGGTTCGCCGACATTTGGCGCGGCCAAGATTGGGTTGGTGGCCAGGATGGCTTTTATTTCTTCCAACCCGGCCGTGGACGCATCCGTCCACTCGAAGTGTTTGGTGCGCCGAAGAAGGCGATAAAGGGGTAGTGCCTTTTCTCCTAACCAGGAGATAAAGCGGCTTAAGGCCACCACGCATCCAGTTAATTTCTGGATTTGCTTGAGGTCTGTTGGGATAGCCAACTGTGACAGAGCTGGGATTTTAGCCGGATTTGCTTCAATTCCTCTACTGGAGACAATGAAGCCCATGAGCTTTCCGGCGGGCACACCGAAAACACATTTTTCCGGATTGAGCTTGATGTCGTATGTTCGGAGATTGTCGAACGTGAGCCTCAAGTCGTCTATTAAGGATTCGACGTGTCTGGTTTTAACGAGCACATCGTCTACGTATGCCTCCACTGTTTTACCGATCTGTGTTTCCAGGCATGTCTGAATCATGCGTTGATAGGTTGCACCGGTGTTCTTAAGCCCGAAAGGCATGGTGTTAAAACAGAAGGGGCCATATGGGGTGATAAATGCGTTGCGGCTTGATCAGACTCCGCCATCTTGATTTGATGGTATCCGGAGTATGCGTCGAGGAAACACAATGAGTCGTGTCCTGCAGTAGCGTCGATAATTTGATCGATGCGGGGGAGGTGGCAGGGATCCTTGGGCAAGACTTGTTAAGGTCCTTGAAATCGACACATAGGCGCCAGGATTTATCCTTCTTTGGTACCATCACCAGGTTTGCTAGCCAGTCCGGATGTTTTATTTCTCTAATGAATCTGGCCTCCAGTAACTTGGCTAGCTCATCTCCCATGGCTTGTCGCTTAGGTTCAGAGAAACGCCGAAGAGTCTGCTTGACCGGCTTGAACCCCTTTAGAATGTTAAGGCTATGCTCGGCCAGCCTGCGTGGGATTCCTGGCATGTTTGAAGGATACCAGGCGAATATGTCCCAATTCTCGCACAGGAACTCCCGTAGTGCGGCATCTACTGTGGGGTTTAACTGTGCCCCAATGGATGCTGTTTTTGTAGGGTCCGGTGGGTGGACTTGGAATTTGACTATCTCATCCGCTGGTTTAAAAGAGCTGGACTTGGATCTTTTGTCAAGTATCACGTCGTCTCTGTCCACTGTGGAGCGCAGCGCAGTTAATTCCTCGGCCGCGAGGGCTTCGGATAATGCCTCGAGGGCCAGTGCGGCGGTTTTATTTTCGGCGCGGAGTGCTATCTCCGGATCACTAGTAAGAGTGATGATTCCATTGGGCCCAGGCATTTTGAGCTTCATGTACCCGTAATGGGGTATGGCTTCGAAGATCGTGAATGCCTCATGCCCTAGAAGGGCGTGGTATCCGCTATTGAACGGGGCCACTTGGAATGTGATTTCTTCGGACCTATAATTCTCCGGTGTGCCGAATACCACATCTAGTGTGATTTTCCCAGCACATCGTGCCTCCCGACTAGGGATGATTCCTCTGAAGGTCATGCTGCTTTGCTAAATGCAGCTTCTGTCTATTTCCATTTTTCTAAGAGTCTCCTCATAGATGAGGTTTAATCCGCTGCCGCCGTCCATGAGCACTTTAGTAAGCCGGAAGCCGTACACAATTGGACTAAGGACCAAGGCGGCTGGTGCTCTGGTTGTTCAGAATTTAGGTTCGTCACTGGCGTTGAAGGTGATGGCCGTATCGCTCCATGGATTTATTGCTGCCACGTGGCAGACTTCGGCAAGGCTGCGGAGTGCTCGCTTACGCCTATTATTTGAGGCGAAGGTCTCGAAGACTGTCAATACTGTATTGTTGTTCTCTACGGGATGGTGCTCTGTGGTATTGTTGATGAGGAGATCCTCACCGCTCTTGGCCACCTGCCGGAGTACCCAACATGCTCTAAGGCTGTGTGTTGGTATGGTATCCGTTGTACTGTGAATTTTGCATGTCCCATTAAGCCATACCTCCAATACGGTTCCACGCCCTGTAGTGGGCTTTTGCTTCTTTGTAATTGGGTCGGGCGACTTACGAGAGTGCACCCTTTTAGTTCGTACTGAAGGTTTTGTCAGAGCCGGAGGATCCCAAAATTTTGTTTGGGTTTTCCAGGCGCTTTCCATCACACAGTACTTCCGTACTATGGCTGCCAAGTCAGCGAAGTGTGCTATGTCACGGCGACTTATGGCGTTGAGGATTCCCTTGTCTGTGCAATTATTGCAAAAGAATGAAATTGCGTCTTCCTCACGACAGTCCTTGACCTTGTTCATTACAAGGAGGAATCTGGCCCAATAGTGGTGTACTATCTCTTGGGGCTCTTGTCTAATGTGGGAAAGATCGCTTATATCTGGGTGGGTCAGTAGATTTAGGTCCGAACCCTGGCCCGATCTGAGACCCAGGGGCGGAGGAGTTTCCAATCTTGGAAGTTCGGGCTCCGGGATGTTGCCCAATAGGTCTAGCCCGCTGCCTGATTCTAAGTTCAAGGTTCGGGCCGTGTCCTCCCGTAGACGGGTATCCGGCTCGGAGAGCTCAGGAATTCGGACATAGTTTGTCCTCAAGATAGAGGAAGAATCGCCGCGTTGCTCCTCCACCACCGCTATCTGATGGGTGACCGGCGGGGAGTTAATCTCCCTTTGGTCGGGTTTAAGCCCGATCTGATCATAGTCCGTAGCGACTCCCAAGGCGGTGATGCGATCCAAGAGCTCGTTCAAGGAATAGAGCTCCATTGGATCCAACTGCTCGGCGAATTCCGAGCCGACATGGAGGCTGTTTTCGATGACCCGAGAAGTCATCGTCGGCGCAGCGGCCGAACAGGCGGTCATGGCGAAACCACCCAGTCGGAGAGTTTGGCCTACAGCCAGGGCTCCCCCAGAAGTGATGTTGTCCTTGACAACAAGACAAGCCATCAAGCCTTATGATGACGACACAGTGGAACTCTCAATGAAAGCACCAATGTCGGTGTCAAAACCGGCGGATCTCGGGTAGGGGGTCCCGAACTGTGCGTCTAAGGCGGATGGTAACAGGAGGCGGGGGACACGATGTTTACCCAGGTTCAGGCCCTCTCGATGGAGGTAATACCCTACTTCCTGCTTGATTGATCTTGATGATATGAGTATTACAAGAGTTGATCTACCACGAGATCGTAGAGGCTAAACCCTAGAAGCTAGCCTATGGTATGATTGTTGTTGTCCTACGGACTAAACCCTCCGGTTTATATAGACACCGGAGGGGGCTAGGGTTACACAGAGTCGGTTACAAGGGAGGAGATCTACATATCCGTATTGCCAAGCTTGCCTTCCACGCCAAGGAGAGTCCCATCCGGACACGGGTCGAAGTCTTCAATCTTGTGTCTTCATAGTCCAACAGTCCGGCCAAAGGATATAGTCCGGCTGTCCGAGGACCCCCTAATCCAGGACTCCCTCAGGCGCCCCCTCCTAGGATCCCTTCTCCTCTCTCCCACTATGGCCCAATAAGGCCCATATACTTCCCGGGGGGTTCCGGTAACCTCCCGGTACTCCGGTAAATGCCCGAACTCACCCGGAACCATTCCGATGTCCAAACATAGTCATCCAATATATCGATCTTTATGTCTTGACCATTTTGAGACTCCTCGTCATGTCCGTGATCATATCCGGGACTCTGATCTACCTTCGGTACATCAAAACACATAAACTCATAATTCTGATCGTCACCGAACGTTAAGCGTGCGGACCCTACAGCTTCGAGAACTATGTAGACATGACCGAGAAACGTCTCTGGTCAATAACCAATAGCAGAACCTGGATGTTCATATTGGCTCCCACATATTCTACGAAGATCTCTATCGGTCAAACCGCATAACAACATACGTTGTTCCCTTTGTCATCGGTATGTTACTAGCCCGAGAATCGATCGTCGGTATCTCAATACCTAGTTCAATCTCGTTACCGGCTAGTCTCTTTACTCATTTTGTAATGCATCATCCCGCAACTAACTCATTAGTCACATTGCTTGCAAGGCTTATAGTGATGTGCATTACCGAGAAGGCCCAGAGATACCTCTCCGACAATCGGAGTGACAAGTCCTAATCTCGATCTATGCCAACTCAACAAACACCATCGGAGACACCTGTAGAGCACCTTTATAATCACCCAGTTACGTTGTGACGTTTGGTACCACACTAAGTGTTCCTCCGGTATTCGGGAGTTGCATAATCTCATAGTCATAGGAACACGTATAAGTCATGAAGAAAGCAATAGCAAATAAACTAAACGATCAAGTGCTAGGCTAACGGAATGGGTCAAGTCAATCACATCATTCTCTAATGATGTGATACCGTTAATCAAATGACAACTCATGTCTATGGCTAGGAAACTTAACCATCTTTGATTCAACGAGCTAGTCAAGTAGAGGCATACTAGTGACACTCTGTTTGTCTATGTATTCAACAGGTACGAAGTTTCCGGTTAATACAATTCTAGCATGAATAATAAACATTTATCATGATATAAGGAAATATAAATAACAACTTTATTATTGCCTCTAGGGCATATTTCCTTCAGTTTGGGATGTTCGGATTCATTTTGATGCACAACATAATCTGGATAGGAAGATATGCAGCTCAGATGTGACATTTCTGAACATATATGCACTGATGCACACACAAGGTTATTCCTTCTCTGATGAACTGTACCACATGAAGAATTTAGGCAAAGCAGAGGAAAGAGAGCATGGGTTAGAATTGATTGACACAAACATCAAACTGCGGCAACTTAAGAAGGAATATGAGCATAGTTTAGTTCTGAATTTGCTAGTGAGGGCAACAACACCTTTTGTTAGTCAAATAGAAGAAGATTTAGTGAGATCAAAGTACATCAACGTCAGTTAGAGGAGAGAAGAAGATTTAGCAACTATATTGTATGAACCACCTTTAGTGTATGATCTCAGTGAGCCTTCAGTTCTTGCTGTAGATGAAGAAGGTGTTGTTTTTCATAGTCAGTGCACACAAGAGAGCAGAAATTTCAGTAAGGGGAAGCTCAAAGCTGTAATGGAGGAAGAGGCACTGCTAGAGGAGGGACATAATAACAGTGATCACTCTGAGGCTGCATATGACAGTGATAACAATCCTTTCTGCATGGAGAAGTACAGGATATGTGAAGACACAAAGATAATTGAGGGGAATAAACTAGCAGAGCAAGAAGTTGAATATGAAGATTCAGATGAAGATTTAGAAGAGGAACAAGTACATTATGAGGGTGACACTGAGGTTGAGGATTTGTTTGAGATGGAGGAGGAGGAGGAGAAGGAGAAGGAGGATGGGGTCAATGTTGTTGCAACAGAAGAAGCAGCAATGCAAAAACCTGCAAAAAGGAGGAAGAAGCTGGTAGTTAGGAGAGGCCCTACTACTAGGTCACATTCAAGTGTGTTGGAGGAGGTGAAACCTGATTTCATTCCTTCATCAGATGAAGAAGATGATGGGTTGCTGTTTGAGGATGAAGATGATGGACATGAGCCACTGTCATTTGTCCTACCTAAAGGGAGGAAGAGTAGGGCCAAGAAAAGGAAACCAAGGATCTGGTACAATGACAAACTTGAGCAACCACATCAGCAATTATGTATGTACATGTGCTTTAAGAATCAGCAGCAATTCAGAGATGCTTTTTTAAGCTTGCACATCACACAGGCCAGAGACTTCAGGTATCACAGAAATTCAGACCAAAGGATCATTGCCTGTTGTAAGCAAGAGCACTGCTAGTTTTGCATAGTTGCTGCAGTTATCAAAGGGGAGATAACTTTTGCTATTAAGAAAATAAGGCTGGAGCACACTTGCCCTAGCAGTACTGAGACATCAAGGATTAGTGCCAAGTGGCTTGCAAAGACCTATGAGTCATTGTCCAGGTCTGATCCAACCACCAGCATACACACTCTGATTGACAACTGCAATGAGAAGTATGGTGTTGATGTGCCAAGGCACATGGCCTATAGGGCCAAAAACCTTGTTGTAGAAGCTGTGCTAGGAGAGCACAAGAAGCAGTATCCCAGACTTAGGGATTATGCTCAGACCATCATGGATACAAACCCTGGTAGTAGAGTTGTAGTTGCAACAGTTACTCCAAAACCAACTACAAAAATACCACATCTAGGACCAAGGTTTCAGGCTATGTTCTTTTGCATAAATGGAGCAAGGGAGTGATTTCTCAATGGATGCAGACCATTCATTGGTTAGTTATGCCATTATCACTGCTGCTCAAATCATTGTTTAGTAGTGCTTTATAGTGACTGAAATATATAGTTTAGTAATGCTTTATAGTCCTTTTTACTGACTTAAATATATAGTTTAGTAATGCTTTATAGTTCTTTTTATTGACTTAAATATATAATGTAATGGTTCTTTATAGTTATTTTTTGTGACTTAAATATATAGTTAGTGGTGCTTTATAGTTCTTTTTTGTGACTTAAATGTGTAGTTTAGTAGTGCTTTATAGTTCTTTTTAGTGACTTAAATATATAGTTTAGTAATGCTTAATAGTCCTTTTTAGTGACTTAAATATATAGTTTAGTAATGCTTTATAGAAGTTTAAATTGTTCTTTGGTTGAAACAACAGGTGTTGATGGATGCTTTATTAAGCTCGCCATTGGTGCTCAAATCCTAGCTGCCACTGGAAGAGGTTGGAATAATAATATTTCCCACTTGCATTTGCTGTTGTTGGACAAGAGGACACAGCAAACTGGTGTTGGTTTCTACACCAACTGAAGATATGTCTAGGAGGAGAAGTTGGGAAATTTGGGCCTTATACTATCATGTCTGATAGACAGAAGGTATGCATGCATCTTCCTGTTATGTTCTTCTGCATTAGCATGTTATGTTCTAGATGCAGTAGTACAGCAGCTAAGTCTAGCATGCTATGTGAACAGGGGCTACTAAATGCAGTAAACCAAGTTTTTCCAAACTGCCATCAAAGATTGTGCCTTAGACACCTCCATGCAAATTTCCAGAATGTTGGGTTTAGGGGTAAGATCTTAAGAAATGCATGGATAATGCCAGCTATGCTTATAACCAGCACAAGTTTAACATTGCCATGAATGACTTGAAAAATGAGGGTGAGGAAGCTTGGAAGTGGCTAAGTGGAATACCTAAGCACACATGGGCTAGGCATGCTTTTGACACTAACTGCAAGACAGACTTGGTTGTTAACAACCTGTCTGAGGTGTTCAACAAGTACATCCTAGATTTTAGGAAAAAACCTATTAGGACTATGATTGATGGTATTAAGGACAAGAAGATGGTGAGGTGGCATAGGAACAGAGAGAGAGGAAAGGCATCTCTGTGGGAGATCATACCACATTAGGCTGAGAAGCTTGAGGTGGAAAAGGAAAGGGCCAGATTCTGCAAACCAATTCAAGCTGGTGTAAATCTTTGGCAAGTGACCAGTGGGCAGCAAACACATGCCGTAAACTTGGAAGTTCATACATGTGGCTACAGAAAGTGGGACATGTCTGGCATACCATGCAACCATGCAATATCAGCAATTAACAAGGCAAAAACATTTCCAGAGGACTATGTCTGCAATTTCTTCAAAAAACCTTTTTACCTTGCTGCATATGAACCAATGATATATCCAGTTCCTGGTGAACATGATTGGACAAGGACAAGTGGACCAGACAGAGAGCCACCCAAATTTCATGTGAATAAGGGGAGAAGGAAAGAGAAGAGAATAAAGGGCAGATTTGAGGTTCCAAAACCAAAGGACAGTTCAAGAATGGCCACTATAACATGCAGCAACTGTGGGCTCCAAGGCCATAGGTACACCAACTGCAAGCAACAGTTGAGACCAGAGTTGGCTATGAGGAAAAACAAGCATGTGGTAAACCCTTGTGAATTGTACTTGTTAATTGGTCTTCTTTCCTTATATGTTTTATGTGCTAAACCCTTGTGACTAACTAGCATGTTTCCTTGTATGTTTGCAAGGCACCTGCAAGATCAAGGAATGAAGCTACTCCACCTGCAAGATCAAGGAATGAAGCTACTCCACCCGCAAGATCAAGGAATGAAGATACTCCATCAGGATCACAGCAGCCACCAGCAAGGTCTGCTACTACAAGATCTGCTTTTGCAAGATCTGCTACTTCCAGATCTGCTAGAGGGTCAGCTAGTGCTAGATTTGCAAGCCCTTTCACTGCCCCAAGATTTGCTGCTGGAGCTTCATCTTCTAGTCCTTCTACTTCTGGTGCTCCTTCAAGTGTCCCAGGGAATTATACTCGCTTGATGTCATTCTTTACTGCCAGTGGTAACACTTGAGCGATAGAATGGTGCAACTTTGGTAGTGTAACAGAAAATGCTTATGGTTTTTGCTTCTGAACTAAGTTATTTGTGCTACAAAACAATGTATGTTCTGATGGAGTAGTAAGTTGAGTCTGATGTGTACTATCTGGTCATTTGTGAACATATCATGCTCTTGTCAACATATTATGCCTGCAATATCTGCAATATTTGGTCATTTGGTATTATTCAAGAATTCAATGCTTTTTGTGTTGTTGCAAAGATGCTCCTGTCAACATAGCATGCACATAAATTTGGTCATTTGTCAAGAAACCATGCTCATGTCAATATTATTCAACATTTTAGATCAGTTTAGATCATGCTCATTATTCAAGATATCACGCAACAAGGCAAATGCACAAACTGGATGATAATGCCACAATGGCCACATACTTCATTACGAGGATCAACATACCAAATCTTTTTTACAAAGACACCTGACACATTACTAGGATCAACAATACTAGGATCAACATTCAGTTCCAGCAACACCTGACACTAACCAACCATTCTCCTTACAAGGATCAACCTGACCACAACTTGCATCTTCAGTGCCAAAAGATCACTTGAGTCTAAACCACTGACCAGTACTACACTGCATACAACTAACACTAAACAAGCTTACTGCAGCAGCATCTTGGCTGTCACTAAAACTACCACAAAGACAAGAAAAAGAAAGACAGCATTTTGATATTTCCCCTTCAGTGCATCTATCTCTGCATTTTTCTCCCTGAGCTGACCTTCCAAAGACATAACCACCACCTCTCTTCCTCTTTGAGCTTCAGGCAGAGCCACAACTACAGTGTCGGTAACTCGGTTACTATCGCTACCGCTACCGCTTAGTGATAAAGTAAAACAATTACATGGCGATTGCATTGCATACAATACAGCGAAAAACCATATGGCTCCTGCCAGTTGCCGATAACTCGGTTACAAAACATGATAATCTCATACAATAAAATTCAGCATCATGTCTTGACCATATCACATCACAACATGCCATGCAATAATAAGTTAGACGTCCTCTACTTTGTTGTTGCAAGTTTTACGTGGCTGCTACGGGCTTAGCAAGAACCGTTCTTACCTACGCATCAAAACCACAACGATAGTTTGTCAAGTTGGTGTTGTTTTAACCTTCGCAAGAACCGGGCGTAGCTACACTCGGTTCAACTAAAGTGAGAGAGACAGACACCCGCCAGTCACCTTTAAGCAACGAGTGCTCGCAACGGTGAAACCAGTCTCGCGTAAGCATACGCGTAATGTCGGTCCGGGCTGCTTCATCTCACAATACCGCAGAACCAAAATATGACATGCTGGTAAGCAGTATGACTTATATTGCCCACAACTCACTTGTGTTCTACTCGTGCATATAACATCAACGCATAAAACCAGGCTCGGATGCCACTGTTGGGGAACGTAGTAATTTCAAAAAAATTCCTATGCACACGCAAGATCATGGTGATGCATAGCAACGAGAGGGGATAGTGTTCTCCACGTACCCTCGTAGACCGAAAGCGGAAGCGTTAACACAACGCGGTTGATGTAGCCGTACGTCTTCACGATCTGACCGATCAAGTACCGAACGCACGGCACCTCCGAGTTCAGCACACGTTCAGCTCGATGACGTCCCTCGAACTCCGATCCAGCCGAGTGTTGAGGGAGAGTTTTGTCAGCACGACGGCGTGGTGACAATGATGATGTTCTACCGACGCAGGGCTTCGCCTAAGCACCGCTACGATATTATCGAGGTGTAATATGGTGGAGGGGGGCACTGCACACGGCTAAGAGATCAATGATCAATTGTTGTGTCTATGGGGTGCCCCTACCCCCGTATATAAAGGATCAAAGGGGACGCGGCCGGCCAAGGAGGAGGGCGCGCCAAGGGGGGGAGTCCTACTCCCACCGGGAGTAGGACTCCTCCTTTCCTTGTTGGAATAGGAGAAGGGAAGGGAGAAGGAGAAAGAAGGAAGGGGGCGCCCCCCCTCCCTAGTCCAATTCGGACTAGTCCATGGGGAGGGGTGCGGCCACCCTTTGGGGCCTTTCTCTCCTTTCCCGTATGGCCCATTAAGGCCCAATACGAATTCCCGTAACTCTCCGGTACTCTCAAAAATACCCGAATCACTCGGAACCTTTCCGAAGTCCGAATATAGTCATCCAATATATCGATCTTTACGTCTCGGCCATTTCGAGACTCCTTGTCATGTCCCCGATCTCATCCGGGACTCCGAACTCCTTCGATACATCAAAACACATAAACTCATAATATAACCGTCATCTAACTTTAAGCGTGCGGACCCTACGGGTTCGAGAACTATGTAGACATGACCGAGACACGTCTCCGGTCAATAACCAATAGCGGAACCTGGATGCTCATATTGGCTCCCACATATTCTACGAAGATCTTTATCGGTCAGACCGCATAACAACATACGTTGTTCCCTTTGTCATCGGTATGTTACTTGCCCGAGATTCGATCGTCGGTATCTTAATATCTAGTTCAATCTCTTTACCGGCAAGTCTCTTTACTCGTTTTGTAATACATCATCCCGCAACTAACTCATTAGTTACAATGCTTGCAAGGCTTATAGTGATGTGCATTACTAAGTGGGCCCAGAGATACCTCTCCGACAATCGGAGTGACAAATCCTAATCTCGAAATACGCCAACCCAACAAGTACCTTTGGAAGCACCTGTAGAGCACCTTTATAATCACCCAGTTACGTTGTGATGTTTGGTAGCACACAAAGTGTTCCTCCGGTAAACGGGAGTTGCATAATCTCATAGTCATAGGAACATGTATAAGTCATGAAGAAAGCAATAGCAAGATACTAAACGATCGAGTGCTAAGCTAACGGAATGGGTCAAGTCAATCACATCATTCTCCTAATGATGTGATCCCGTTAATCAAATGACAACTCATGTCCATGGCTAGGAAACATAACCATCTTTGATCAACGAGCTAGTCAAGTAGAGGCATACTAGTGACACTCTGTTTGTCTATGTATTCACACAAGTATTATGTCTCCGGTTAATACAATTCTAGCATGAAAAATAAACATTTATCATGATATAAGGAAATAAATAATAACTTTATTATTGCCTCTAGGGCATATTTCCTTCACTTACAACCATAATTAATAGATTCTTACAACATTAGCTAAAGACCATAGCATAGTGGAGTTCAACATTGTTCATAACTACTACATCCATACATTACACTTCATTAAACCACCCTTCACAAAATATTAGCAAAGCCTTTTATCAAAGCAACATATATCATGACATATGATAGGTATGCTCTGCTTCATCTACCCAGATCATCTTCATCAACCTCATTCCTTCAAGATGTCATGGATCAACTTCAACTTCTCTTTGCTCTTCTCCAGTGAATTGAACTGACTAGCTAGCTGGAGCTTTAACTCATCCCTGCGTTTTATCAGATTCTCATGTCCCCTCTTGAGATCAGACATGTGAAGGTTCAGCTGCACATTCTCTTCTGTGAGTTTTTTCACATCCTTGGTGAGCTCATCAACCTGAATCTTTAAATTGTTGTTGCCTTCAGTTAGCTTTTCCTTCTCTTTCAAATGATTCATCTTCAGGTTCCTAATGACACTGCCTTGAGCTTCTACCAGGTTCATCAGCACTTTATACTTCTCTTTCAGCTTGAAGTTCTCTGCCTCTTTCTGAAGGAAATATGACCTAGAGGCAATAATAAAGTTATTATTTATTTCCTTATTTCATGATAAATGTTTATTATTCATGCTAGAATTTTATTAACCGGAAACTTAGTACATGTGTGAATACATAGACAAAACATAAGTGTAGTATGCCTCTACTTGACTAGCTCGTTTATCAAAGATGCTTATGTTTCCTAACCATAGACATGTGTTGTCATTGATGAACAAGGTCACATCATTAGGAGAATGATGTGATGGACAAGACCCATCCGTTAGCTTAGCATTATGATCGTTAAGTTTTATTGCTATTGCTTTCTTCATGACTTATACATGTTCCTCTGACTATCACTACTGGAATCCACTTCTCTGTCGTCCGCCACTTCTTTGCCGTCAGCTAGCGGACGGCAAAGAAGGCTTTGCCATCAGCCACCAGAAAACTGATGGCAAAGAGGCAGCGGACAGCAACGGATGGCTTTGCCATCAGCATATATCTTTGCCGTCCGCTAGCTGACGGCAAAGAGGGTGGGTGGCGGGCGTACGAGGGCGACCTAACGGCCATCTTCTTTGCCGTCTGTTGGCTGACGGCAAAACTTCTTTGCCGTCCGTCAGCGGACGGCAAAGAAGATGGCCGTTAGTTTGTCCGTTTCCCCCGGTCCCACCCCACTAGGTACGCTCTTTGCCGTCTGCTGGCAGACGGCAAAGAGCTGTGACCTAGTAGATAAGGGGTCGCGCCCGCGCTCTATCTGTCCATTCCCCCTCTCTCCCTGCCCGAGCCGCCCAGACCCCTCACCCCTGCCGCCGCCCGGCCGTGCCGCCGCCCGCCCCGCCCAGCCGAGCCGCCACCGCCGGCCGCGCCGCCCCGCCCCGCGCCACCCATGTCGTCGGCCGCCCCGCCCGTCCTGAGCCGTCGCCGCCCAGCCGAGCCGCCGGCGGCGGCCGCTACGCCCCGCCCGCCCGGCCGCGCCGCCCCCGTCCCGAGTCGCCAGCCGCCCCGCACCGCCCCGCCCCCGTCCCGAGCCGCCGCCGCCCGGCCGCATCGCACCACCCGGTCGCACCGCCCGGCCCTGCCCCGCCGCCGCCCCGCCCGTCATCGTGGTGAGTTTTTTTCTTCCGTTTTTTTAGATTTAGTTTATATTTGTTTAGTTTAGGTTAGTTTATTTTATTTAGTTTAGTTTAGGTTAATTTAGTTTATTTTAGGTTACATTTAGTTTATAGTTTTGTTTAGGTTTTTTTCCTGTTTTTAAGAATTATCAAGAAAGATGAAAAAAAGAAAAAGAAGAAGAGGAAGAAGAAGAAGAAAAAAGAACAATAAGTAGTAGAAGAAGAAGAAGATGAAAAAAAGAACTAGGAAAAGAGGGCGCCCGGGGACGAGCAGGTTAGGGGGTTCCTCGGTGTCGATGGAACCCTAAATAGCAAGTATCGTCGGTGCAAGGTACATGTGGCCGTCGGTGTCGAATACTACATCCACGTCCCACAAGTGACGCCAACGTCCGGCGTCCCAAAGCAACTGTTCTCGGCGTCGATGGCGGTCGAACACCATTGCGAATTTGTCTGGCAGCCTCTGTGATGACGATTAAAAGGCAAGTGTTGAAACTTGAAACACCCAAACTGACTCAAGTCGGTTTGGTTGTTTGAAATTTCAAAACTTGGCTTTAATCCTCATCGCAGAGGATGCCAGACAAATTCGCCAAGAAGTTCGACCGTCATCGGCCACCAGAACTATTGTTGCGGGACGCCGGGCGCCGGCTTCACTTGTGGGATGTGGATCTAGTGTTCAACGCCGGCCGCCTCATGTAACTTGCACCGATCATAGTTGCTATTTAGTTTACCCACGGATGAGCGGGTTAGGGGGTCGCTATGTTACTCATCTTTGGATTTAAATGTGCAGTTATTTCGTTGCTGCGAGGGTCTAGTGTTCGACGAGCTCCGCCCCTGCGTTCGTTGGTGAGCACAAATGACATCTCCCGATGAAACTTGCTAGCTACAGGTGTCAATCATCAGTATGCGTAACCACGATGCGTCTCCCATTCGAAAGGGTTACATCTATAAATATGCATGCATTTGCATATTTATAATCGTGATTCTTTCGAATTGTCCAACGTTATCCATGGACAGCCCGAGTATGTGTAGATTGGGTTCGTTTTCCCATATGCTCAGCTCCGGATCCGATGCAGAATTTCGTCAGTGCCTGCCTGTTGTTCTCCGGGTACACATTCTCTCTGCTTATTGCCGAGACGTGTATCAGGAGAACAGCGGGGAGGTGCTGCCAAAATTTTGCGTCGGATCCGGAGCAGAGCATGTGAAAACGAACCCGATCTACACATACTCGGGTGGGATTAGGACCTATCTTTACATATTAGTGTGTATGTTGCATGGACGTAATAAAACTGACAAACTCCATTAACTGATGGATATGGTTTGCTTAATTATGTATATATTTCTTGTGTGTCCAGTAGGAAGTCAATATGAGTGATCGTGCATGGATGTACACCGGTTACACTAGTCAGAAAGTTTGGACCGAGGAATGGTTAACAAAAACCAAGGGGTTTGTTAGAGCCGCATTTGCAAATGGCCAGGAATTTAGCTGGTGCCCCTGTGCCCGTTGCGACAACTATAAAAAGAGGGACGAGCTTGAAATGAGTAAAGACCTGCAGAAGTTTGGTTTTACGCCTGGTTACACGGTCTGGACATTACATGGTGAGTCTGCCCAACGTGCCAGAGCCGAGGTTCGTTGTCGCACCGACGAGCATGGTACCGGGACCGCAGACATGGTGCAAAACTTTGACGATGCTCGGGACTCGGACGAGGAGATGGAGGAATCTGCAAAGGCCTTCACTGAAATGTTGGAGTCCTCAAAACGTCCTCTCCACGAGCACACTGAGCTTTGTCAGCTAGATGCCATCTCACAAATAATGGCTTTGAAGGCTCAATTCAACTTGGGCAGAGAATGCTACGACGCGATGATGACAGTATTCGGACGATTTCTACCCAAAGGCCATGTGCTACCTCCAAACCTGTACCAGTCAGACAAAATCCTCCGTGCTCTTAAGATGCCCTATGAGAAGATACATGCCTGTGAGAAAGGATGTGTCTTATTTAGGCTTCAGTATGAGGACTTGAATTATTGTCCCATTTGCAATTCTTCCAGGTATGTTGTGGTAGACAACGGTATGGGTGAGAAGACGCGGACCGAAATACCCGTTAATGTTCTTCGGTATGTGCCAATCGTACCAAGACTTCAATGTCTTTTCATGGTCGAAGAGACGACCAGACAGATGACATGGCACAAAACAGGCAAAAGAACCGAACTAGATGCAGATGGGAATGTGATGATGGTGCACACATCGGATGGTGAAGCGTGGAAGCGCTTCGATGCATTACATAAGGAAAAAACGGCAGATCCAAGGCATCCTCAAGTCGCCGTCAGCACAGATGGGTTCAGTGTGTTTGGTCAGATGGCAGCCCCATACAGGTGTTGGCCCGTGTTTGTCATTCCACTCAATCTCCCCCCCCCCCCCGAGCAGATTATGCAACGAAAGAATATTTTCTTGGCGTTGATAATTCCACGACCCAACTATCCGGGGAAGAATATGAATGTGTACATGCAGCCGCTTAAGGACTAATTGCAAGAAGCTTGGGATAATGGGTTCAAGACATACGACGCCTTTACCAAACAGAACTTCATAATGCGTGCCTGGTACATGTACTCGACGCATGACTTGTCGGCGTATGCGCTATTCGTTGGCTGGTGTGTGCATGGAAGGTTCCCGTGCCCCACATGCAAGGGAGCTCTTGAGTTTCGTTGGCTGACGGCAGGGCGCAAGTATAGTTGCTTCGACTTGCATAAACCGTTTCTACATCCTAGCCATAAGTTCAGGAAAGACAAGAAGAACTTCATCAAAGGTAGAGTTGTCAAACACTCTGCACCACCAGCGTTGACAGGCCAACAGACCCTAGATCAGTTAAATGCTCTCGAGCCAGATCCAGAGCGTCCAGGGTATTTCAAGGGGTATAATAAGGAACACGCCTGGACTCACAAGACATGCTTCTGGGATCTGCCTTACTTCAAAGACCTCCTTTGCCCACACAACATCGACATGATGCACACTGAAAAGAATATCATCGAAGCCATTTTTGGTACATAGTTCGGCATAGAGGGGAAATCAAAGGATAATACTAAGGCTAGAGTCGATTAAGAGGAGCTATGTGATAGACCATTACAAAACATGAAAGAACCGAAAGGAAAGGGGGTCAACTGGACGAAGCGAAAGGCATGGTTCAATCTTGGAAGGCCAGCTATGAAGGAAATTATTTTGTGGGTGAAAATGCAGTTGATGTTCCCCAATGGGCATGTAGCAAATCTAAAGAGGGGAGCGAATCTTCAAAAATTGAAAATATTTGGTCTAAAAAGTCATGATTGGCACATATGGATTGAGTGGATAATGCCGGTGATGTTGCATGGCTTCATCCCTGAGGATGAATGGCTAGTAATGGCAGAGCTGAGCTATTTCTTCCGTGTTCTTTGTGCGAAAGAACTATCGCCTGGCCTCCTAGAAGAAATGGAACAGTTGGCGCCGGAGTTGATCTGCAAGTTAGAGAAGATCTTTCCCAAGCTTCTTTAATCCAATGCAACACTTGATTTTGCATCTCCCGACCGAGGAACGATTGGGGGGGGCGTGCAAAATCGTTGGTGCTACTCAACTAAGAGGATGCAGAAGACGCTTCGAGCAAAATGTAAAAATAAACGTAGAATAGAAGCATCGATGGCGGAGGCATTCATCACTGAGGAGGCGGCAAACTTCGTGACCGCACACTACGAAGCCAAAAATCGTCATTTGCATAATCCGAAGCCTTGGTACAATGCTGACGAACCTCAAAAGGGTCAATCCAACCTCAGCCTATTCAAAGGGAATCTCGCACCAGCTGGTGGTTGGAAACCAGTAAGGTTGGATGTTGAAGAATGGCGGACCATTTCGCTGTATCTCTTCAACAACCTAACAGAAGTGCGGCTGTACATCGAGTAAGATCTCGGTACATTGTTTCACAACTTCTAATTCCTTTGAACTTCTCTTATTCCTGGATTTTTCATGCAGTCGATACGCCGCCATATTCTCATATGGAGCGGTGATCCAAAAGGATTCCGTCGAAGAGTATGAGCTTCTGGCAAAACAAGGAGCCGAGTTTCCCGGTTTCATCTCTTGGTTCAAAAAATGGTAATTTCCATTAGACCCTTTTTTTCTTTGGCTAATTTGCGACTAATGCAACAATCCTTTTGTATTAAACTTGTAGGCTAATTCAGAGATTATGCATGCCGAATTCAGACAAGTAGCTAATGGTTTTGACTATAAGGTCCGTTCATTTGACAAATACGACATCAACGGGTATCGCTTTCGTACCTATGGCAAAGAGCTATCTATGGCCGACCGAAAGTCTACAAATTGTTGTGTCTCTGCTATCGGCGAAGGAGGTATCGAGTATTATGGAAGACTTGAAGCAATTTATGAACTTGAATTCTATGGTGAAAACCCACCAAACGTCGTAGTCTTCAGATGTTATTGGTTTCAGCCGAGGGAGACTAGAAGGACTCATGAACATATAGGGCTAGTCGAAATCAAACAAAGCACCCATTTGGATGTTCCCGATGTCTATATTACGGCTCAACAGGCAACCCAAGTTTTCTATCTACCGTGGGCCTGTCAAAGTGATCCAAATCTCAGTGGTTAGGACGTTGTTTATGAAGTGCCGCCACGTGTTAGACCACCTCCCCCCAATGAAAAGGATTATGAACCTCACATTAACCAAGACACATATGACGAAGGAGAATTCTTCCAAGAAACACGTCTTTCCAAAAAACGTTTCAAGAACCGCTCTACTCCACCCCAGAACATTGAAGTAGACAACGATAGTGAATCCGACTTCACCCCTGAGCTGGAACAAGAAGAGCCAGAAGAAGAAGAAGTTACTGCTGCAGATGACCTGTCAATGCTTGAACGATTACATAAAGGTGGCCTTCCACATGATGATGCATTTATTAATGATGATGATGAGCACGTCATTACCGATAGTGATGATGATGATGCTTTTATTAATGATGATGACGAGCACGTCATTACCAATAATGATTATTAGGTATTCAAATTTTTATGTTGTACTTGATTTATATAGTTATTTGTATGATTGTATGATTTATATAGTTGGTATTCATAATTTTCTTACTTTGTATGATTGTTTCTTATACATAGTGCCATGGTCATGATTTCCGTCCCGGTCGGCCCTAGCCCGCTTTATGATTCGGATGTGGTAAATTCTCTTTCATAACTACTTGTTGCATTTCGCATTTATGCAAATTATGGCCATCAAGTTGACATGGAGATATTTTAATCTAGGAGGTATGTGAACCGGAATTTGAAATGGACCCTCTTGTCGAGAAGTTAAATTTAGTTGAAAAAGAAAATGAGTATTTGAAAGAAAAATTAAAAGAATTGAAGAAGAGAAGATGACATTGGAGTTGTATGTTGCCGATGCCATCGATGATCACAAGATGAAGATGAATGCAATGCGCTTGAAGATGGATGCAATGTGCCTGAAGCTTAAGAAGATTAGAAAATATGCCATTGATAATGAGGCTTGGTATCATTATGCCGTTGGATCAATTGTTACCTTAGTTGCGATCTTCATCACATTTGTTGTGATGAGGGTAAGTTTTCTCTAGTGTTTTGCTTTACAAATGGATACTTATCTTATTTTCCTCCTAAATGGCATAATTACCTAAGTTAGATAAAATATAAGCTATACTTAGCTTATTCAGTTCATTTATGACATACTTAGCATACTTAGGTAAAAAATGGCATGATAATCTTTGTTAGCTCCAAAATGATATAGACTTGGCTTATTTTCCTCGAAAATGACATAATAACCTTACTAAGCTCCAAAATGACCTATTTACATACCTTAGCTCTAAAATGACCTACACTTAGCATTTTTACCTAGCTTAGAAAAAGAAAGAGAAGAAAAAAATCTTCTTCTTCTTCTTCTTCTTCTAACTAGTCTTCTTCTTCTTCTTCTTCTTCTAACTTTCATCTTTCCCAATTTGCAGATTTGCTTTACATGAGGAAGCTTGGATTCATGGAGTGTACTATTCTTGTGGTGCTTCCATGTTGTTTATGAAAACTTGTTTGGATATGTATGTCTATATGGATATGTTGTTGGAAACTTGTTTCTGGTTATGTATATATGGATATGTTGGACTTTGTTGAACTATGTTGTTGGATTGGATGAAATATGTTGTTGGACATGTTGGACATGTATGCATGTATATCTGTGTTTGAACCATGTCTAATTAATCGGATTTAAATAAAAACAGGGGATATATAGTCTCTTTGCCTCAGCTAGCAGACGGCAAAGAGGACACATGGCAATCACCTGTGCAAACTGGGAACACTGGCTGCCTATTTGGTCATTTTGCCGTCTGCTGGCGGACGGCAAAGTGACCAGCTATGCCGTCTGCCAGCCGAAGGCAATGATTCAAACCTCTTTGCCGTCTGCCAGCGGACGGCATAGCAGGCCACGTGGCAGCTTCCCATTGCTGCCTAGCTGGGCTCTTTGCCGTCTGCCAGCGGACGGCAAAGATCTTTGACTCTTTGCCGTCCGCTGGCAGATGGCAAAGAGCGCCGTTAACCCCCTAACGGCTCTCACGCCACCGCACTGCCGTCAGCTGTCTTTGTCATCTGCTGGCCTCGGATGGCGGACGGCACAATCCTTTGCCGTCCGTTTCCAGGAAGCGGACGGCAAAGAAGGCCTTTGCTGGCAGGAGTTCATCCGGACAGTTTGCCGTCCGCTAGCGGACGACAAAGAATTTTGCCGTCCGTGATCTATGCCTTTGCCATCCGCCATGGCGGACGGCAAAGAAGCTGATTCCAGTAGTGTATGAGATTACACAACTCCCGAATACCAGAGGAACACCTTGTGTGCTATCAAACGTCACAACGTAACTGGGTGATTATAAAGATGCTTTATAGGTGTCTCCAAAGGTGTTTGTTGGGTTGGCATAGATCGAGATTAGGATTGTCACTCCGTGTATCGGAGAGGTAGCTCTGGGCCCTCTCGGTAATGCACATCACTATAAGCCTTGCAAGCAATGTGACTAATGAGTAAGTTGCGGGATGATGCATTACGGAACGAGTAAAGAGACTTGCCGGTAACGAGATTGAACTAGGTATGAGGATACCGATGATCGAATCTCGGGCAAGTAACATACCGATGACAAAGGGAACAACGTATGTTGTTATGCGGTTTGACCGATAGAGATCTTCGTAGAATATGTAGGAGCCAATATGAGCATCCAGGTTTCGCTATTGGTTATTGACCGGAGATGTGTCTCGGTCATGTCTACATAGTTCTCGAACCCGTAGGGTCCGCACGCTTAACGTTCGATGACGGTTTCTATTATGAGTTATGTGATTTGATGACCGAAGTTTGTTCGGAGTCCCGGATGAGATCACGGATATGACGAGGAGTCTCCAAATGGTCGAGAGGTAAAGATTCATATATTGGAAGGCTATATTCAGACACCGGAAGTGTTCCGGGTGATACCGGGTCACCACAGGGGTTCCGGGCATCCCCCGGCAAAGATATGCGCTTTATGGGCCAAGTAAGGGAACACACCAGCCCACAAGGGGCTGGTGCGCCCCCTATAGGGCCAGCCACGTGGGGAGAAAGGGAAAGGAGAGGAGGAAAAGGAAAGTGTGAAGTAGGACTCCGACTTCCTTCCCCTCCCCCCTCCTTCCTTTCCCCCTTGTCCAAATATGGTAAGGGGGGAGCCGAATTGGACTAGGGGCCCAACTAGGATTCCTCCTACTTGGGCGCGCCCTAGGATGCCTCCCTCCCTCTCCCTCCTTTATATACGTGGGGAGGGCACCCCTTGAACACACATCAATTGTTCCTAGCCGTGTGCGGCGCCCCCCTCCACAGTTAACACCTCGGTCATATCGTCGTAGTGCTTAGGCCAAGCCCTGCCCCGGTAACTTCATCATCACCATCGCCACGCCGTCGTGCTGACGAAACTCTCCCTCGGCCTCAACTAGATCAAGAGTATGAGGGACGTCACCGAGCTGAACGTGTGCAGATCGTGGAGGTGCCGTGCGTTCGGTACTTGATCGATTGGATCGCGAAGATGTTCGACTACATCAACCGCGTTACTTAACGCTTCCGCTTTCGGTCTACGAGGGTACGTGGATACGCTCTCCCTGCTCATTGCTATGCATCTCCTAGATAGATCTTGCGTGATCGTAGGAATTTTTTTGAAATTACTGTGTTCCCCAACACTTTCTTCTCCGTCTCACTCTTCATGCGAGCCACAGCTGATGCACTGGCAACCTCAGCTCTCTTCTCCTTAGCTTGCACATAGCTGAAATCCAACACCATGTCCTCCTGTGCACTGAGAAGTTGATGCACATCTTCAACTAGTTTGTCATAGTTGGCATCCAGATTCCCTTTCTCTTCTTTAAGGTGGTGGATAGTAAGTGAACTTTCCAGGTTATCCTTCCTCCTAGCAGTCCTGTTGTCTTCAAACATTTCCCAAAGCTTCAACAATGCATTTTGCATTGTGGGAGGCCACTCTGAGTCAACCCACCCAAGAAAACCACAATTCTCATCTTCCTGCAATATAGCAAACATTTATATTGTTACTCTATGAAGAATTACAATTATAAAAGGGCACTTTTAAAAATTCAACTAACAGCATAAGAACTACAACCTATACATGTGGTCAACTAAACAGTGCTACTTCTACTGCAACCTATACTGCCTCAATTAAAAATTAGCATCTACACTGCTAACTAAGCTGCTGGTCAAATATAATACTACAAAAAAGTGGGCAATTTAACTAAACAGGAATATACATGAGCACATGCCCACACAACATGTTGAAGTGAGCTTCAGTACTAATAAATAACTAAACTATGCGCATCTCCGCTGCCAACTAAGCTACTGCCCATATATATTACTAACATCAGGTGGCATGTTTAACAAAGGTGAGCAGCAAAGCTACTAAATGGTAAACAATGTGCTTCATCATCAGTAGTACTAACTTACTAAACAGAGGCTACCAACTATATTACAATGAACATAGAGAGAGAGCATGAATCTTACAGGCTGAGCACAAACTAGAAACCTCCTGCCCGTCTCAAATGATTCAAAAGCTACACTGCACTCAGTTGGCAGCCGATGCTCCACGCAGAGCACCTCTGGTGCCTTCTCCAAGCCATTGTAGTCTTGGTCTTCAATGCTAGCAGGAATCTACAGGAGCAAATCCCCAAATCAGAAACCAGATCACCAAATCCCCAAATCAGAAACCCTAACCCTAACCCTAGTTCTACCACTGACCTGATAATGCATATCGACGGAGGAGGAGGAGATATGCAGGCTGGACAAGTCGTCGCTGCTCTCATCCTCGGAGACCATGGCGCGGTGGCGATGGCGGACGCGGCGGTCTACGTGGCGAGCGGCGGCGGATGCGAGAGACAAGGGCGATGGGGCGAGGAGTGGGACAGAGTGCGGCTGGCTCCGGTTCGACCAGCCCCGACCCAACTACATGGTGCGACCGAGCCGGCTGGGACGAGTGACCGCGCGGGTGCGCGCGGGTACGCCACCGTGGCACCTGACACGTGGGCCCGGTCGGTCAGATACGTGGTCAATACGCGCTTATATGGCTGTCAGACCGTTTTGCAACACTTAGGCTTTGAGTTGGTACTAAACTGCAAAAAAGTGAATAGTGATACTGATTCGTTACGACGTGCCGAAGTGTGGTAGTTCCTTGCAATTAACTCACCGCGCTGGAATGACCACCTCCTGGATGAAGTACCACGGTTCATCGACTATCCTCTGTTGCCGCCGCTGTTGCTGCCCGGACCGACAGGCAGGGCCGCAGGCATGGCATATGGGCCGGCGGCCGAGGCATTGGCCCTTGGCGAACTCGACTAGTCCCGTCACCGGGCCAGTTTTCACTTCCGGCTCCAGCCCCCTATCTTACCTCCTCGCGGCATAGGTGGTGCGCCCCGCCCCCTCTTGAGGCCAGTCACCGTATCGATCCCCTCCACACGTCAAGGTGGTAGCACACGAGATGGCATACAAGAGGTCACAACATGGAAGGATTGTTGGGGAACGTAGTAATTTCAAAAAAATTCCTACGCACACGCAAGATCATGGTGATGCATAGCAACGAGAGGGGAGAGTGTTGTCCACGTACCCTCGTAGACCGAAAGCGGAAGCGTTATAACAACGCGGTTGATGTAGTCATACGTCTTCACGATCCGACCGATCAAGTACCGAACGCACGGCACCTCCGAGTTCTACACACGTTCAGCTTGATGACGTCCCTCGAACTCCGATCCAGCCGAGTGTTGAGGGAGAGTTTCGTCAGCACGACGGCGTGGTGATGATGATGATGTTCCACCGACGCAGGGCTTCGCCTAAGCTCCGCAACGGTATTATCGAGGTGTAATATGGTGGAGGGGGGCACCGCACACGGCTAAGAGATCTCAAGGATCAATTGTTGTGTCTATGGGGTGCCCCCTGCCCCCGTATATAAAGGAGCAAGGGAGGAGGAGGCCGGCCCTAGGAGGGGGCGCACCAAGTGTGGAGTCCTACTAGGACTCCCTAGTCCTAGTAGGATTCCACCTCCCATATGGAATAGGAAAAGAGGAAGGGAAAAAGAGAAGGAAGGAAGGGGGCGCCCCCCTTCCCTAGTCCAATTCGGACCAGACCATGGGGAGGGGTGCAGCCACCCTTGAGGCCCTTTTCCTTCTTTCCCGTATGGCCCAATAAGGCCCAGTACGTATTCCCGTAACTCTCCGGTACTCCGAAAAATACCCGAATCACTCGAAACCTTTCCGAAGTCCGAATATAGTCGTCCAATATATCGATCTTTACGTCTCGGCCATTTCGAGACTCCTCGTCATGTCCCCGATCTCATCCGGGACTCCGAACTCCTTCGGTACATCAAAACTCAATAAAACTGTCATCGTAACGTTAAGCGTGCGGACCCTACGGGTTCGAGAACTATGTAGACATGACCGAGACACGTCTCCGGTCAATAACCAATAGCGGGACCTGGATGCCCATATTGGCTCCCACATATTCTACGAAGATCTTTATCGGTCAGACCGCATAACAACATACGTTGTTCCCTTTGTCACCGGTATGTTACTTGCCCGAGATTTGATCGTCGGTATCTCGATACCTAGTTCAATCTCGTTACCGGCAAGTCTCTTTACTCGTTCCGTAACACATCATCCCGCAACTAACTCATTAGTCACAATGCTTGCAAGGCTTATAGTGATGTGCATTACCGAGTGGGCCCAGAGATACCTCTTCGACAATTGGAGTGACAAATCCTAATCTCGAAATACGCCAACCCAACAAGTACCTTTGGAGACACCTGTAGAGCACCTTTATAATCACCCATTTACGTTGTGACGTTTGGTAGCACACAAAGTGTTCCTCCGGTAAACGGGAGTTGCATAATCTCATAGTCAGAGGAACATGTATAAGTCATGAAGAAAGCAATAGCAACATACTAAACGATCGGGTGCTAAGCTAACTGAATGGGTCAAGTCAATCACGTCATTCTCCTAATGAGGTGATCTCGTTAATCAAATAACAACTTATGTCTATGGCTAGGAAACATAACCATCTTTGATTAATGAGCTAGTCAAGTAGAGGCATACTAGTGACACTCTGTTTGTCTATAGATTCACACATGTATTATGTTTCCGGTTAATACAATTCTAGCATGAATAATAAACATTTATCATGATACAAGGAAATAAATAATACTTTATTATTGCCTCTAGGGCATATTTCCTTCAAGGATGTCACACAGAGGCCAAGAACGAGGTGAGAAAGAGTTCACTGCCCAAAAAAATCTCACTCTGCTCTCTGATGTGTTCTTACATCCTCTAGGATTCCTCTTTTTTGCCCTTTGTTACAGACGAGGTCTGCTTCAGTACACCCCCTCCCCCCCCCCCGCTTAACGTATAAGGGCATTTTGGGCATAAGGTGCTTAACGTATCCCGCGCCGTATGCGGTGTGCCCATACAGGTAGAGCCGAGCGCACGGCTCGAGACGATACGGCCGGCTCGCATCTACCCCCTTCCCGTCGCGCAAAAAAAATTTACCCACGACATGCGTTGATCAGGCGGCCCATTCCAACGTCAACCCACCCCGCCGATCGCCGCCCTTACCCGCTGATCGCCGCCTTTCCCGCCGATCTAGCCGTGATCACGCTGCCAATTCCAACGTCTCCCCGTCCAGCGGATCGCCGCCTTTCCCTACCGATCTCCGACCATTCTCCCCGTCTTTACCCGAGATCTGGCCGTCGCGGACGTTGTTGGAGTCGCCCGCCGTACGTGATCTGGCCTCCGTGCAGGTCGTCGCGGTGACGTGGCCTACGTGAACGCCGTCGCCGCCCGCAACTCCGTGATCAACCTCTCCGGGAACGTCCTCGTCGTCCGCAGCCAGGCCAGGCCGGCCGAAGTGCACGCATGCCATGTAAGCCGTCTAGTTTGTCAGAAAAAAATTGTACATGCAAATAATTATCTGCAATCACTCATCCGTATGACCATAGTATATTTAATTTGATTTAAAATTGATAGATCAATATTTATTTATAATGTTGCAGTGTTGGTTGTGAGGTCATTCAATGGATAAAGAAACTGGATTTACGGATCTGTTTTTGGATACGAGTGAGTTGGATGGTAGCGATAGTGTTGATCGTACAAATGGTAATGAAAGTAAAAATGATGATGATAGCAGCGACAATGAATCCTGGTCGTCGTACGATAATTTACCTGAGGAGGATTTTCAAAAGAAGGAGGAGGGTACTTGTAGTGAAAACGTAAGTGACGTGTACATTCATTTCGTCGGATGACGAACCATATGGGTACTTACATGTGCATATGATTTATTTTATGTGCAGGAGGATATTGACGTCCAGAACGAGGAAAATCATGGTGTTGAATCTTTCGCGGATAACATAAGCCAGGATCGATCCAAAATTTAAGATGTCATACAATAATAAAAACTTGTTAATGACAACTTACACTTGCTTATGTGGAATATTGTAGGCTTACTTTGATGGTTGGAGTGGTGATAATGGCTATGAGCATGAGGATGGAGCTAATATGGACATTGAGGAAGCTGAAATCCAGCAACGTGCGCTGGAGACACAGTTGAAGGTTATGGGTATGACATTTGCATCACAATGGGAGGCTTACATGTTCTATAATAACTACACCAAAGACCGTGGATTCAGTATCAGAAAAGATAAGGTGAAACGAGGAAAAGGACTTTCAACCACTGTTCGGTATAGGCGATACGTTTGCTCGAGGGCAGGAAAACGTCTCAGTAAATTTTTAAACCCGGAGGGCCGTACCCGCGGGCTAAGACCTGAGACTCGTTGCGAGTGTGGCGAACATTTAGTCGTGAAGTTGGACAAAGGGCGTGGAGTTTGGTTCGTGGCAGCTTTTATGGATGATCGCAACCATTTGTTGGCTAGAGCAGATGAGGTGGTATTTCCGCGGTCACATCGAGTGATGGGAGATCACCAGATAACTGAGATCTTGGCAATGGAAGGAGCTCGGATCAGAAAGCATATCATCATCGACAACTTCATTAGCAGGTATGGCTCATATGGTAAGTGTGGGTTTCTGAGACGAGACGTCTACAACCTATGTTGCCGAGAAAAAATGAAGTTGATTGCGAAGGGTGATGCTAACACGGCAATCGGAATTATGAGGAGCAGAAAGGAGAAGGATCCAGACTTTTTCTTTGAGTACATGCTCGATAAGGAGGGCCGTTTGAAGAGCATGTTCTGGTGCGATCCACAGTCACGGCGGGACTATCAGTTGTATGGAGATGTGACTGTGTTTGACAGCACGTATAAGATGAATAGATATGGTATGCCGTTCATCCCCTTTGTTGGTGTAAATAATCACCGTTGCACCACAGTTTTTGGTTGTGCCATTGTGTCCTACGAGACCGAAGCGACGTACGTGTGGCTGCTCCAGACATTCCTGAAGGCCAATTGTCAGAAAAAGCCAAGGTCAATCATCACAGATGGAGACGCTGCAATGATACAAGCTATTCGATTGGTTTTGGTTGATGTGTTGCACCGTCTCTGCCCATGGCACGTGGAAAAAATATGTAGAAGCACCTTAATTGCAAATCGCTAAATGAGTTCAGGGCACTCTTGTACTACTCCACCTCTCCAGCCAACTTTGAGGCGAGATGGCACGCTTTTGTCCATAAATGGAAGACTGATAAAACAGAGAGTGGCTGCGTAGGATGTACAGGAAGAGGAGTCTGTGGGCAGCATCATATTTGTCAGATGGTTTTTTCTGGGTATGCGCAGTAATCAGAGGAGTGAAAGCCTTAACTCTTGTCTTTACCTTCACCTGGACAGCGGTATGACTATTGTTGACCTAGTTGTGCATTATGAGAATTGCATAGTTCGACTACGTGAGAACGAGGCGCATGATGACTGTGTTTCAAATTAGTCATTGCCACCATCAGTCACATAATATAAGGACATTGAGAAGCATGCTGCAAAAGTATTCAGTCATTCCAATTTTTATATTCTTCAACAAGATCTGAAGAAGATGGGAGAGCTTGAGATTTTTGAGACGCTAGTGGGAGTTGACTGCCACACCTTCATCGTGACATGGAGAAATAACCGCAAATTTCAATTCAGCGTGAATTATTGAGCTGTAAACTCTGAGAATACGATAGACTGCAGTTGTGGACGAATGCTTCGGAAAGGGTTGCCTTGCAAACACATTCTGTATGTGTTGGTTCATCTGAAAATATCTAAAATGCCTAAGTGTTGCATCCTTAAGAGGATGTCGAAAGTTGCGAGAGGTGGGCTGCCTGCACAGCGGAAGAGTGACATGTTTGGCTGGGGTTGGACAGGGGCAGAGCAGCGTGCTCGCTATAGTCAACTCAGTATAACAGGAGCTGAAGCTTTTCATGTTGCTTCAAATGATCCATTCGTCTTTGATGAGTTGATGCAGTGTCTGCAGAATATAATAGCGAAGAAAAAGGTCCCTGATGATGATGTTGTTGGTAGTAGAAGAAATGTGCATGAGGAGCCACGTG
Source organism: Aegilops tauschii subsp. strangulata (assembly GCF_002575655.3). Taxonomy (NCBI): domain Eukaryota; kingdom Viridiplantae; phylum Streptophyta; class Magnoliopsida; order Poales; family Poaceae; genus Aegilops; species Aegilops tauschii. The sequence goes on from NC_053039.3 coordinate 505,106,236, forward strand.
AGCCGGAACAACATGTTGATGTCATAGGTGATCCCGTGAAAGTTTCCACGAAGGGCGCCCCTAAACAGAGCACGACAGGGCGGGCAAAGAAAGATCCAAATGTTACAAAAAATGGAAGACCAAAATCATTTTCTGAGAGAAAACCCGGTTCTCTTTGTGGCATTTGTAAGAAAGAGGGCCATAAACGGCAAACGTGCCCTGAGAATGAAAAGTAAGTTTTACATTATTTTAATTATCTTTTGTTCCTCTCTTTACAATTGTCTGATGAGTTGTTTACAATTTGTTATGTAGGAACCGGGCATAAAGATGAAGTATTCATAATCAATGGAAGGCACTGGGACAGAGTTCAATTAGCATGTCGTACTATTTGTCGCTTTATTTTGGTTAATTTGTTCGATTCTAATGCGACATGGCACTTTCAGTTTATTTGTTTAAGGATAAGAGACATGGCACTTTGAGTTTATTCTTTATGCCACCTTGTTCAATGTTATGAGACATGCGATTTTTATTATTATGTGTGAAACATTATATATTTGTATGAATGTGTTACTGCTGTCATGACTTTGTCAACTGTTTAACATTTTTTAAATTTAATCTATGTGAAAAATATATTTGAAAAAAAGGCCCAGCCGTGGCCGGGCGCGCACACAGACAGTATGCTACAACGCCTTCTGTGCCGCCGAGCGGGAGGCCACGGCGTACAACAGGGCATTCATTAGTGTTCTGTAGTGAGCTTGTGAGAAGGCAACGACACGGGTATATAAACCGGTCGTCGCGTCTCTCCGCGGGCGAGGTGGGACTAAACCTGGTCGGCACAACGCGCCAGCGTCCCCATCCTCACACGAAGAGGCATTAAAGGGCCGGCCCACGCGCCCGACGCGTGTCGTTAATGGGCCGACAGATCGCCATAAATCCCCCTCGAGATCGTTGCATGTGCCCGCTCGGTGGGGCGGGACGAGACGTCTGCCACATGGCCCGCGGTTGTCGCTCGGTCGGCTGCTAGGCCACCAGACGCGCGTGTGGCCCACGGCGAATCGCGCCAGCCCGCACTAGCTGGACTGCGCGGGCCCGCCACTGCGTCGGCTGTCAGCCACTGCATGGGCTGGGCTGGAATATTCGTCGGATCCAGCGCCGCTGCTGCCACCAGAATCGCCCTGGGATATTGTGCAGGTTTTGTCCACATCGCGCCAACTCAGGACGGCGGGAATATTTTTTAATAAATGAATGACCGCCGCGAATAGAAACAACAACAGTACATATAATGTCGCAGCCGCAAACTGATACATTTTAGCACAGCAAAAATATTACTTGCCCACACGCATTTAAATGTTTAGTCTCACACGAAAGCGATAAATAAAACGTGAACAATTGTCGAAATCTGTCCCAGTGCCATGTCGCATTACAATCGATCAAAGTATCCAACAACGGCAGGGAAACCTTCTACGGGACTAAAACCCTACCGATGCTAATACCTATTCCTTCTCCATGATTTTAACAATTTTCATCTTGACCTTCTCTAATTTGTTCACCTCTGAAAAAATAATTTCCGCGACAATACGTGGCCTTGACGCACTAATCTCTTCCTAGTCAAATTCATGTGTCCAGCGATCTCCGTCCCAGTATTTCATGCACCACATCACAAAAAGTCCACAAGACACTCTGCAATAAACATGTGTGATCAGCTTACGATGTAGCATGCACTTGCTTGTACTCATTTAACTTACCCATCTTTTTGTCTTGGCATTTTATACTCATTAATCGGCCACGATGAGACATCTAGAAATTTTTTTGCTTCAAGAGTTGAGTTGGCCTCCATAATATCGTTAGAAATTTCAGCTCTCCGAAACAAATTAACAAAACCAGAATTTAATGTATGACCCAATATTTTTCAGAATGCTAGTACGAAAATTATAGCGTACCAGGGTGGCAATCATATTGCGAATTCTTTGACTAATTGCGCCTTTAGAATTTGAGTCAAGAACTTGAAACTCCTCCTTGACGGTGTGCATCACTATGGTTATCCAATGATTATCATTAACATGCATAGGAAAATACGCCTACATAGTAACCAAATGATGTTAGTGCAATTAAATAGTAATGACTAATAAAAACAAATAAATATGAAAGCAATACCTTGTCCCGTCTGAAATACTCATCCATTACTCTTACGAGAACTTTTGTTTTCTTTGTAACATTCTCTGAGCCTAAATCATTTACTGACTTGGTCTTTCCCCTTGCCCTATTCAACATAAATTTGGGGAACCACATTGTTGTTATGTAACGATCAGAAAAATCACGGTGTTGTAGGTGTTTACAATATGCATTGATGATTTGCATACATAAACAAAAAATTCTATCAACTTGTGAAGTACAAATGAGAGTTTTGTTAAAATCAAACTCATACTTACAGCGCCATTCAACCATTTAAACGTCAGGACATCGTGAAGCATAGCTGGCGTGCATATGTCCCCATCTGGTGGCGGCACATCAACCACGGTTCGGTGTGCATGCTTCTTCGACGGTGCGAGAGTCTCAACAAAAACTCTGGCTGCCTCTATATGATCCGGAGTCATATTAACAGAACTTGCTAGAATTGAATATGGTGACGATGCAAACAGATCTAAAACAGTGCAGCTACAGTCAGTTATATAAAAAAATTACATAACGCGTGAATGAATTCTAAAGTAGTATTTGACTTACTTTTTTAACACGTTTGTTGCGGGTAATGAGAAGGTCGTAGGGGGATTGACAATATTTCGACTTTTTTCTTTTGCACTTACCTTCATTTTCCTGACTGCCTTCACCATTACCTATGTTGCTCTCTGCCGGAAAACTCTCAAACGTGTCTTCGGACTTTGTTGGTGACAAAGCATCCATAGACCCACCAGAAATATCAGCATTCTGCGGGGTTCGGGACATAGACGGAAAGTCTTTTGTACGTACAGTTGATGCCGAAGATGGAGAGTTTCCATTATCGTCTATAATGAAAGGATCAGTAGCTTCACCTTTACCCGGTGTCGTCGCCGGAGCACCCGTGTCATCAACGGGCACGGAGGTATCATTGATACCCGTGAAAGATGTTCCTATCTTTACGTTCGTAGGTGATTCAATATCTGGCCAATATTTTGATGACTTGTACTGGCCATTCTCCATCCCAACTCCTTCACCTACATTATCAAATTCGTCATTGTTGTCCCTCTTATTGGGTTTGTACAGCACACCTTCCGTGTTCAACCTTTCCATTACCATCTACGAACACAAATGAAACACGATAAGTAGTTGAACAATTAAAACACGTTCAATACAACTTGTAAATTACCTGTGCACATCTTTCGGGTATATTGAGAACCTCCTTGTGAACCAGCTTTATGTATGTCATCACACGGTCCATACTATAAGTCGTGTTTGATGAAACCGCGGACGTGCTTGGCTTTCTACTCCTGCCACCACCTTTCCGTTTAGGTTTCTTCGTTTCTTCCTCTGGGACAGTCCCTTCACGTGCTACCTTAGCACGTATGTACTCTTCGCTAACGCAGTTTTCAATCTGTACAACAAACACTAAAATAAATTAAATAATGAATATACTTAATTACTATGTGAAACCAATAAGGACTATACTTATTGACTTACATTGCCGGTGCCTCGCCCGTGCATGTTGTCATAGTCGTCTCGCTTTTTCCCTCCCGTTTCTGGCCAGTTAAGAATTAGTGGGTATTCACGAGACAAAGGATCAAATGTATCCACACCAATTGGCTCAACTTTTTCCCAGTATATATACTGCATGATAGTAAACACAACTAGTCAGACACATAGATCACATAAAAAATATATGTACATACAACTATTACGAAATGACTTGTACCTGAAGAAGAGCAAAGTTCCCGATAGGCCACTTGAATTTTTCAAGATCTTCGACCGTTTTTCTAATAGCATCCATGCACACCCCCAACGTGAAATCGTTCCAATTGTATGACTTGATAGCGTTCATGTCCTCCAACATTTTGTAATAACGATAAGGAACAAACTTGGTGGATTGTGGTACTAAGACTGTACCAATGAGAACCAATACGGCCCTTCTCACAAAATCATCATCATATGACTGAGTATCAACAATATTTTTTATCAAATCATCGATGAGGATTAGGCCTGTTCTTTTGTTTAGAAACCGATTCGGAACAATTTTTTCGGCATCTAGTTGTACTGTAGCTATCATGCTACTGACATCATCACCCTCGTTATGTAGCCCCAATATGTCATAAACATCTTCATTAAGCACACTGATGCCGTCAGTATTTGGCCGAATAATAAATCGCTTTCTACTACCATCATATGTTGTAATCATAAATTCCAATAAATTTTTCCTCATTTTCACCGGAGGAATTCTCAACATACTGTCCAAATTTGTGCCACGTAGCATCATGCGTTGTGTGGGTGTGAATTTTCCCACCAATTCGCACCACTTCTCAACCGAGCAGTACACATCTCCGAATTCTTGCATTCTAAATAAGATGACAGTTATCTAACTAGTTACGAGATTCAAAAAACATTACATATGGTTTAATACCATACCTTCCGGCGCCTCGACGTGCACCGGCAGCCCCCGTTGGCTAACCCCACCCGGTGTGGGTTAGTCATGGCAGCCACGCGCCCTCTGCCCACACCACCCGCGCTGGCCGACGGCCCGTCCTAGGGTTCTGGGTGCGGGCGACTTTGCCGAGACGGCACGGCCGGGCCTGAGATCCAAGTCGGGCGCAGATGCCGGAGTGTATGTCCGCCGTTAGGCCGGCAGGGAAGAGAGTTGGGACGGCCACGGCGGTGCGACCGTCGGATCGGGGTGAGGACGTGCGTGGAGGCGGCGGGGTTAGGCGGTCCTGGGGCGAGGTAATGGCGGCGTGGTTTCCATGCCATGCACGCACGTACGGCGTCATAGACGTGGTCACGCCATAGTGGGCCCCTTGGCCCGTCCCGTAAAATTACCGCCGGCTGGCCCATGATGCATTTATTTCTGATTTTTTTAACGACAGAAAATATTAATGCATTTTTTAATGCAACCATTCAAATATTTTGCACACGCACTCATCACCAGGGCCATCATGCGTGCAAGTTTTCATAATTTTCCGACACCGTATGAATTGCTTATGGTTTTCTCCATGAAACGCACCGAAAACACTGACCGGCCGTGACACAACGTGCGTTTCGTGTCCGAATTCGTTCAACTCTTGCGTGGGGCCCTAACATGGGCATGCCCACTGCCTCCCAAAATTGGGTGATGTTCCGTGCATGCACATCGTACCTCCCATGCAACCGGCACTGATCGGATAAGAAGGATGCCAGCCCTGTACTGCGTTCTCTTTTCTGACTCAGCCAGTGGACCACAAACTTTTTCCACATGCCAGCATCACCAGGGCCATCATGCGTGCAAGTTTTCATAATTTTCCGGCACCGTATGAATTTCTTATGGTTTTCTCCGTGAAACGCACCGAAAACACTGATCGGGCGTGACGCAACGTCGTTTCGTGTCCGAATTCGTTCAACTCTTGCGTGGGGCCCTAACATGGGCATGCCCACTGCCTCCCAAAATTGGGTGATGTTTCGTGCATGCCACCTCGTACCACCCATGCAACCGGCACTGATCGGATATGAAGGATGTCAGCCTCGTACTGCGTTCTCGTGTTTGACTCAGCCGGTGGACCCCAAACTTTTTCCACACGCACTCATCACCAGGGCCTTCATGCGTGCAAGTTTTCAGAATTTTCCGACACCATATGAATTTCTTATGGTTTTCTCCGTGAAACGCACCGAAAACACTGACCGGGCGTGACGCAACGTGCGTTTCGTGTCCGAATTCGTTCAACTCCTGCGTGGGGCCCTAACATGGGCATGCCCACTGCCTCCCAAAATTGGGTGACATTTCGTGCATGCCACCTCGTACCACCCATGCAACCGGCACTGATCGGATATGAAGGATGTCAGCCCCGTACTGCGTTCTCTTTCCTGACTCAGCCGGTGGACCCCAAACTTTTTCCACACGCCAGCATCACCAGGGCCATCATGCGTGCAAGTTTTCATAATTTTTTGACACCGTATGAATTTCTTATGGTTTTCTCCGTGAAACGCACCGAAAACACTGACCGGGTGTGACGCAACGTGCGTTTCGTGTCCGAATTCGTTCAACTCTTGCGTGGGGCCCTAACATGGGCATGCCCACTGCCTCCCAAAATTGGGTGACGTTTCGTGCATGCCACCTCGTACCACCCATGCAATCGACACTGATCGGATATGAAGGATGTCAGCCCCGTACTGCGTTCTCGTGTTTGACTCAGCCGGTGGACCCCAAACTTTTTCCACACGCACTCATCACCAGGGCATCATGCGTGCAAGTTTTCATAATTTTCCGACACCGTATGAATTTCTTATGTTTTTCTATATTAAGTAGTTCTATATTAAGTAGTTTTTTAATATAATTACATAATAAATTCTATATTAAGTATGTTTTTAACATCACTACTTAATAAATTCTATATGAAGTAGTGTTTTTTAAGAAGAGTGTTTTCCAAATTATTATTACTAATAAATTATAACAAAAAACTCTCTACTATTATGAAAACAACTGTAGCCATTAATGCAAAACAAATAAAAAATAAATAATGAACATTACATAAATTATAGAACATTTATACAATACGTAGGGCTTTTCATTAATTATAGAACATTTATTAAAAAACTTAATATTATTTTTTAAACAATAAACAAATAACAAAAAAAAATCTTCGACAGCGCGCGTTGGCCGGCCCAGTGACTGTGTGCGACGGCACGCGTGGGCCGGCCCATTGACTGTGTGCGCGGTGCGGTGGCAGGGTCGGCGGGGGTGACGACTAAAGTTTAGTCCCACCTCACCCGCCGAACGACGCCGCGACCGCCTTATATACCAACCTCCCACCACCCTTTCGAACTCGTCTGATTCCCGCCGTCCCGCCACTGCCCCGTTTGACTGTGCTGCAGGTCGTAGCTGGGCCGAAAGGCCGGCCCTTTCGCCACCCGGCTTGGTCGGGCCGGACCGATTAAGCGCAGTTGCGGCCTGCAAGCACAGGTGGGCTTATTTATTTTCATCACTATTTTTTTTTGCCTTCTATGAGTCCGGCGCGGGGGGGGGTGGAAGGGGCGCTTTTTTAGTCCCACCTCGCGCGTCGAGGGACGCCAGGACTGGCTTATATACCCGCCTTTGAGCTATTTATTAGATAAGGTAGTAATAATGTCAGTTGACTTTAACTAAATTCAACTGAGATTATTACTATCTTATTTTTTAATATCAGCTCATCAATTCACGCACAAATAACAATAGTAAAGTTTTCATATGTATAATTTAAATACAAAATAAATTCTGTATTAAGTACTCTTTTTAATATAATTACTTAATAAATTCTGTATTAAGTAGTGTTTTTAATTTAACTACTTAATAAATTCTATGTGAAGTAGTGTTTTTTATGAATGGTCGTTTCCAAATTATTAAGTAGTAGCAATAAACTCATTAATATTTTTTAATAAGCTAAAAATGTTAGGCATTAACGCAAAACTCATAAAAAATTAAAACATAAACTGATTATTTTTACCTACAAATTGTAATAAAAAACTCATTATTCTTACTTATAAATTATTAAAAAATGCATTATTATTATGAAAAAACAATTAGCCATTAATGCAACACATTACAGTACTAAACTTTGCATATATTTTAAGTATTTTTTAGCCATTAATTAACTTTACATAAATATTAAAAATGTAATTACTAATCTACACAAATAACTGATTAAAATATTCATTACAAAAAAACTCATTATCAATTAATTATCAAAAAACTCATTATTGTTTTAGCAATTAATTATAAAAAACTCATTATTTTTCCTATAAATTGTAATAAACAACTCATTATTATTATAATAAATATAGTTAACAATTCTATATTACGTATGGATTTTTATTAATTATAGAATTTTTTATACGATAATGAAAGGCATAAATAACTAAAAAAACTTCATACTATTTAAAAAAACAAAAGTCTTGACTGTGCGCGACGGCCCAGTGATTGTGCGCGACGGCGCGCGTGGGCCGGCCCATTGACTGTGCGCGCGGTGCGGGGGCAGGGTCGGCGGGGGTGAGGACTAAAGTTTAGTTCCACCTCGCCCGCCGAACGACGCCGCGACCGCCTTATATACCAACCTCCTACCACCTTTTCGAACTTCTCTGATTCCCGCCCCGTCCCGCCACTGCCCCGTTGGCCTGTGCTGCCAGCCGTAGATGGGCAGAAAGGCCGGCCCTTTCGCCACCCGGCTTGATCGGGCCGGAACGATTAAGCGCAGTTGCGGCATGCAAGCACAGGTGGGCTTATTTTTTTGCATCACTATTTTTTTTGCCTTCTATGAGTCACAACGCGGGGGGAGGTGGAAGGGAGCTTTTTTAGTCCCACCTCGCGCGCCGAGGGACGCCAGGACTGGCTTATATAGCCGCGTTCGTGCACATTGCTATATGAGACAGTTAGTACTAATTTGGTTTGACTTTGCACTGCCAGGGGTGGCACTGCCGTACTGCCCGGACAATGTAAGCTCATTACACTGCCCGGGCAGTGCGTCAGAGCTGCGAGTTGCAGTGTAAACTGAAATCACATCATTACTATCTGTCTTATTTTTTATTATTTGTCACACTATGCAAATTTAGTCTCACCTCAGTCAAATTACATTAGTACTATCTACATTATTTTTTGACATCCTTCAAATGAACCCAAATTTTTTTTATAGTGTTCCACCATCATGACTAGGATGCATAACAAATTAACCTCCTTCTTCGGAGACCGTTTGGGCAGGACCGAAGGCCCCGTCCGAAAGGATTTTTTTTCGACACCCTTCAAATGAACCCACATTTTTTATAGTGTTCCACCATCATCATAGGATGCATGCCAAGTTTTCTGGCTTTTTATCGCTTTATGAATTTTCTATAATTTTTTCGGTGAAAACACCACATAGCACACCCCGGACATGACACAACATGTTTTTGGTGTTCAAATACGTTCAATTCTTGGATTGAATGTGGGGGTGGCCATACCAACTCACTTGCAAAATTTGAGGTCATTCCAAATATATTGAAAAATTGACCTCCTTCTCCGGAGACCGTTCGGGCAGGACTGAAGGACCCGTCCGAAAGGAGTTTTTTTTCGACATCCTTCAAATGAACTCAAATTTTTTCCATAGTGTTCCACCATCATCACTAGGATGCATGACAAGTTTTGTGGCTTTTTTTCACTTTATGAATTTTCTATAATTTTTTCGGTGAAAACACCACATACCACACACCCGGACGTGACGCAACATGTTTTTGATGTCCAAATACGTTCAATTCTTGTATTGACTGTGGGGGTGGGCATACCAACTCACTTGCAAAAATTAAGGTCATTCCGAATATGTCGAAAAATTGGCCTCCTTCTCCGGAGACCGTTCGGGCAGGACCGAAGGCCCCGTCCGAAAGGAGTTTTTTTCGACAGCCTTCAAATGTACCCACATTTTTTTATAGTGTTCCACCATCATCACTAGGATGCATGAAAAGTTTTCTGGCTTTTTCATCGCTTTAAGCATTTTTTATAATTTTTTCAGTGAAAACACCACATGCCACACCCCGGACGTGACACAATATGTTTTTGGTGTGCATGCATGACAAGTTCTCCGGAGACCGTTCGGGTATGAGCAAAGGCCCATGCATGCGTTTTGCGACTGATTTTTCTACAATTTGTGTGTCGATTATCGTCTCGTAACGTCAAAATGCATGTTTCCGTTTATTTTTTGAAGTTGCACGACTAACATCAAATTAAACATAAGGATATTTTTTTTAAGATAAACCATTCCGAGTTCATTCATAATTCAAAATATTTTACATAACCCTAAACATAACCGAGCACTGCTCTTACATAACTTAGACCGAAATTTAAATATAAACCCTAAAACTAGACTACTCGTCGTCGCTGGCGCCGGTGAGGTCGACGACCGGCGCCATACCGCCGGCCTCTCCTTCGCCGCCGTCGCCGCCGTCGTCGCCGCCGCCGTCGTCGTCGTCGTCGCTGAAATCCCACCAGTTGTCTTCCCGCGCCTGCTGCTCCTGCACCGCCGCTATGGCCGCCAGCCGCTCTCGTTCCTCTGCCGACCGGGCCAGCACCGCAAGTAGCCCCGGTGTGTCGTCGGGGTCTCCGTCTTGCGCGAGGGCAGGGGGCGCCTGCTGTGCCGGGGCAGTTGGGGCGGCTGGAGGTGGGCCGTGACGGCGGCGACCACGGAAAGTGCCGACCTCACCGGTAATGTCCCCGACGGGGAGGCCGGCCGCTGAGTCCCTGAACGCGCCGAGGACGACGTTGAAGTTCTTCCCGCGCCAGAACCTACGGCGGGCCCTCCGGTTGTACCGGCCGCCAGGGAAGGCGCGGAGCTGCTCCCTCGTCGGCGGCGGTCCCATGGTGGGGATGCCGTCCGCCCCGATCCGCCATGGCCCCGGCACCTTGGCTGCCGGCGGCACCATCAGGCAGAACCGGGCCAGATCCTCCGTGTCGCCGACGGTGAGGCTCAGCGGCCAGACGCCGCCCGGCCACGCGCCCTCGTCGGAGTCGCTGGAAGACATTGCCGGCGAGGAGAGGGAGATGGGCGGGCGAGGAGAGGAAGAGAGATGGGCGGGCGAGGAAGATGGCACTGCGTGGAGAGGGCTGGCGCGGCCTTTTATAGACAGCGGGGGAGGGAGGTGGGCGGGCGAGCCGTCGGTGGCGCGCGCCACGAGGGAGAGGCGGGCAGCTGGCGGCACGCGCGACAGCGGTGGCGTGTGAAGGTGCGGCAGCGGCGGCGTGTGAAGGCGCGGCAGGCGAGGCATCGGTGGCGTCTGGGCGCGGCAGCGGGGGTGTGGGAAGGCGCGAGGACGGCAGGCGCGACAGCCGATGCGTCGGTGGCGTCTGAAGGCGGGCGGGCGGTCGCCGCAGCGGCGGCAGCCGACCGGGCGCGTCAACTGCCGGCCCGAGGCGGAAGGCTGGCGGCAGGCGCCCGGTCGCCGCACGCGCGGCAGTGGAGGGTGCGGACTACGAGGGCAGCAGGCGGGCGGCAGGAGATTAACCACGAGCAGTCGGCGCCTGCATGCACGCCGCAATTACTGCAAAGCAGTTAATTGCACCACGATACGGCCGTCCGCGCCACGTCCACATCGTACGCCCCCACCGGTCAACGCCGACTTTTAAAAAAAAACACGCCCTACATCTGACATACTCGGCCCATGGATGCTAACTGCTCGGCTCGGCTCGCGTCCTCACGGCTGCCAAGCGGCTCGGCTCGTCCCGCAGCCGTGTATACACAGGCGTGCGGGGTATCGGCGTGGACGCGCGGGGTTACTTTTTTTACATAAGATGATCGTGCCCCTGTCAGCGAAGGGGTGTAGGGGAATCTCAGTCCTTGATGTGTTTAACGGGGGTGTACCGAAGCAGAAGTGGTTACAGACAGGGTACCTGCTTGCTGGGGGACCATGATCGCAACCAACGGTTCCCAGTTTCCAGTGTTGGCTGACCTGTCGCCACATGGGAAGCGCTGCCACCGTTGCGTCACTCCGTTGGCTCCTGTAGCCGGCGACCCCAAGATCAGCAAGGTAAATAAACACCAATCATCGATCTTGCAGACTAGGGAGGGTAGCATCTTGGGCGTAAATTACAACGAGCATGTGTTCTTAGTGCTGATTTGATTTTGGGAAGATAGGACGTCGATCCTGGGGGAAACGATTGACTACATGAAGGAGCTGCTGGAGAGGATCCCACTGCAGAAGGAGATAAAGGAGTCACATCTGCAGCCGACGCCGCTGCTGAGTGTGTTCCAGCAGCTGAACCCCAACGAGAGAAAGCTCCATTGCTGACAATCTTTGAAAATCCAAGTAAACTCTGCTTCTCTGCCGTATTTTTTATGTGCAGCTTCTTAATATGTGTTCGGACTTGGGAGAAAGATGTTGCTCTTTGTTCAGAAAATGTTTATTAGATGGAAAATACTCAGCATTTAAAGTTTTTTCTCCAACTGTTTTTGTGCGTGCAACTATGATCTGATTTCCTTGCACCCAAGCTAATGGATATGTGCAGAGGGCCGCAATGAGGCAGATGACAGCGGGTGGCAACAATAGGTGTTGGCGGATGCTCCGAGACCATGAAGAGCCTATTCAACGGTGTATGCCCTCCCTGTTCGTTTTTGTGGGAGTTCCGTCTCCAGATTGGTGTGATGCAGATGTTTTTTTGTGTGCATGTGTTGTGTGATGCAGATGAGATGGATGACATGGAGAAGGAGGATTTCGACATGGTACCTCCCACAATCGCGCAGTTGGAGAGCATGCATGAGTTTGGTATACTATGTATTCTATTAGTATCGCTCTGAAAGGTTAGGATGCATTAGGTTGCGGCCTGAACTATGTATCTGTGGATAGTATTACACTTTCAGCATGCTATTTCTTATTTTTAAGACTTCAATTTTTGTGAATTTTGACTGAACTATGATACTTTGGATTGCATGCTCAACTATGTGTAGGGTCATTACCGCTTTCTCCCCTGATTGTACTGTCCTTGCCATGTTATCCCCTAAATGCTTACTCTTGCCATGTTATTCCCTAAATCATTACTCATTTCTTCCTTGCTCTGCTTATGCATCATGTATTTAGTACCAGAAAACGAGGTATGCTTCTTTACATTAAACAGTCTTTCCTTGTCAGTATATATGGAAGTATATGGGACGGCTTCCATAGAATACTTGTTTCTGTACTATATACTGGATGAAAATAATTTCCTTGCATGCGAACATGGCATGGCTAATTAGTAGTTGCACTACATTCCTGAAGCTTTTTTGAACTATTGGGAGACATGAGAAAATTGTTGCACAGAAGTAAATGGTTCTTGTTTCCATTTCCAACAAAACCAAGGCTAAAAGTTGCTACTTCTGTAGTACTCCTGTATACAACAATAAGTGTTCAGCTAGACTGTCAATCTTACAGCTTGTTCCTAACCGCTGCCTGGCACACGTTGAAATTCAGGCACATTGGCAGAGCCCCCAGCCCCCGCGTCGCTCCCGTGTGGGCGACTCGGGCGGAACCTGCAAAACCTAGCCGCCGCCACTAAGAAATCCGGCCGTCCCCCTCTCCGCCGCCGCCGGACGACGCCATAACGCAAAGCCGTGAGGCTGACGGCGGCGGCGGGGACCTTGCTGCAGCGCATGGCTGCTCTCGGGCACGGCGGAGCTCAGTCCTGAGGTCTCACGCGTCGGTGCTCTGGCTGGCGCTCCGGCACGCCGCGGTCGACCTCGGTGCCCTGCCTTCTGCCTCGGTGTGCACCGGCTGCCTTCCGGTTGTCACCTGCGGCCAGCCGGTGCGCGACGGGCGTCCTTCTCCCTCAGATCCAATCGGGCCTGCGGCTCCCGTCCGATTTGTTGCTGCGCCTCAGATCCAATCGGGCGCGAGAAGCTGGGGGCACCCACGGCGCGCGTGGTGGCTGCGGCTGCTCGGTGGCTGGCCTCCTTCCTCGGAGCTCGCCGCCGGGCGCCGCCACCGCCTCTCTCTCCGGCCATCGCAGCTCGCCGCCGCCGGCAAACAACGTCGGGCAAAGCCCGGCGAAGGTGCGGCGGCGGGATCCATCCCGCGCGCGTGGGTTTGGCCCTGCTGCCCCGTCCCCTCTTCCGCGACGGGGGCCGTCAGCTCTGGCCTTGGGCCTCCTCTGGCCTGCTCCCCCGGCGTCGGCCGGCGCCCTCCTTCTAGATCCGGCTAGCGCGCCGCGGCTGCGGGCTCTCGGGTGGCTCCCGTCCGGGCCTCGTGGCTGCTTCGGCGGTGACTGTTACCTTCTGGGCTGGGGGTGCGACCCGCTCTCCTGCTCCACGCCTTGCGCCGACCTCCGCCGTCCCGTCCTCAACTGCTCGCCGTCGTCATCTGTCTGCCGGGCGCTCCGCATCCTGCCTTCCCGCAGATCTAAACTACCGTGTCCTCCACCTCCGCCGCCGCCCGTTCTGTCGTCGTCGTGCTCCTCCGCGCGGTCGCCAAACGAAGGTGGCGTCGCGGCTTCCTGCCTAGGGAGCCCTCCACCTCCCAGTTCCCCAGGTGGGTTGTCGCTGTCTTGTGGCTTTACCTGCAGGGGCGCCGCGCCAGTGGTCCTCGCTGGTGGCCTTGGCGTCAAGGGTGCCTGCCGGCGTCGCTGCCAGTTGGATTCGCCTGGATCTGGGGCTGTCCATTCCAGCGCCGCCCGGCGCTATTGGCGGCTGCTCTGCGTCTCGTCGTGTGGAGGATGTGACCGGGGTTTGGGAGAAATCCATGGTCGGCCAGCAGCAGTTGGTCGAGACAGCGGCGACGCTTCCCGTCGTTCCCATCTTGATGGCGTTGTCTTCATCCCCCGGTCTTGTGATGTTTTGGGTGTGCTATGTGGAGTTCTATGCTTGGTGATGCCCTTCGACTACGCCGGTGGCACACAGGTGCCGTGGCGTCGTCTCGGCCTGGGTGACCGTTCGAATGTACCCCATGACACAAGTGGTGTCGCGGCATTGTGCAGTCTTGGTTGCCCGTTGCTTTTCGATTGCGTCGACGGTGCAGTGTCATGGTTTAGTCTCGGCTCGCCGCCGCAGTTCGAGCGCCCGTGGTGCCCCTTGTTGTGATGTTTTGGGTGTGCTCTGTGGAGTTCTATGCTTGGGGATGCCCTTTGGCTACGCCGGTGACACACAGGTGCCGTGGCGTCATCTCGGCCCGGGTGACCGTTCGAATGTACCCCATGACACAGGTGGTGTCGCGGCGTTGTGCAGTCTTGGTTGCCCCGGTGCTTTTCGATTGCGTCGATGGTACAGTGTCGTGGTTTTGCCTGGGCTCGCCGGTGCAGTTCGAGCGCCCGTGGTGCCACTTGTTTTGTTGTGTCCCTCCCTCGCCATGTGTTTGCCTGTGTGTTATTTTGCTTTATTTCTTCTTCCTGTGCCCCCTGTACTTCTCTGGTTCACTTGAACCCTATTTTGTATTAGGCTGTAAAGCCTATAGGCAACAAATGAATACAATTCAAGTGGGGAGAATTCTTCTCCCCCCCGGTGACAATTCAAAAAAAAAAACTAACCGCTGCCTCTGTAGGCTTATGTCCGGCGCTGGTGTAAAAGCACCTGGGGCTGGGACGAAAGCAAAGTTGTAGCTATCATGCATTGTGCATGCAGGCAATTAGAATTTACGAAAACAAATAGAAATTGTGATTCTAATCGGATTCATTGTATTACATGATCTTTTGCATATCAGACTCTCTTTGCTGACATCTGGTGAAGTTGTGGTCCAGGAGAAGCATGAAGATTTTATAGCGCTAGCTTTCCCCTTCCGATAGTCATGCTATCTTTCTCTAGGTTTTCTAAACTGAGATTATATTTACTGCCAGATTTTGATCTGATATACCGTGAAAATGTTACTAATTTTCAGATCCGGAAGTAGCGGAGTCCGCCAAAGGCCAACAACTGAGATTGTCAATGTGTACATGGCATGCATGTTTCTGTATTTCTTTTGCTGGCACCAGTTACATGTTGTGTTAGCACTTCCTATAGATGCTCAAAAATATTAAATGTGATGGAGTAGTGTCACCATTTATGCAAGAGAGTGGTTTTTCTATACCCAGGGTTGGTGCACCCACGCTGCACCCATTATCTAGCCCATCCATGTTTGCTGCTTTCCTCGAGATACGTTTCAAGAACTGAGATTAAAGCAATGCGTGAATAGAAATTTAGGCAGGAGACATAGGAACAGAATAGGGTACTGTTCACCGCACAACCTGACAAATGCATGCACATCTCTCTCCCCTCACGCCAACTTTCTGTCACATGCATGTACAGTTCCTCTCTCAGCTCCCCTCTCTCTCTTCTCACGTCACCTCTCTCTTAAAAAGTTTACTACTAAATATGAGTACCAAAAGTTTGACTTTCTTTGACAAATAGAAAGGGCGAGGAAAAGCTTTTGATAGAAAATTGTAGTTTTTCGTAGTTTTAAAGAGTTGAGAGAGCTGGTGAGATAATTTTTAATGAGAGAGAGAGCATTCATGTACACCATGCGAGTGGAAAAGTGAGCATGCATGCTGTGCATGTGAGAGAGCATTTTTTAAACATGTCAGAGAGCTTGAGAGACAGAGGGCGTGAGGAAAGAGAGTGTGAGAGAGATTGAGCACGCATGTGATAGGTCCCACATTTTGTGCAGGCCTACTAGTACATAGCTGTGCTACTGCTAATCACCTGGCGCACCTTCAAACAGTTCGGCCCGCAGTACGAATCTCACGGCAAATGAACGCTATGGATAAGGGGGTGCAGCGGGGGTGCAGCGAACGTGGGTATAGCCACTACTTTCCCTTTATGCAACCCTATCCAGGAATCCTTTCATCTCTCTCTATATATAACTATATATTGACGCAAGGTGGGAGAAGAAGCAGGTGACTGGCCTTTACTGTGTTTTGTTATGGTCCTCTCCTATTTAATGGTAGATATGATGTATAGGTTGAAGCATCTGATGTTTCTTTCAGTGCATATTTGTGCTTTACGACGTTTGATGCACACATAGTTGAACCTCTTATTCCATGTAATACTTTGCCAAAGAAGAATTTATTAACGTTACTGCTTTTGCTCTTTTCAGATATTAGCCTGGGTGTATAAGCATACATGCCACACATTGTATTCAAATTTCAATGCAAGACTAAACTAGGGGATTAATTATTATGGAAGGGAAATGATTGAATAACAAATTGTATAGATTTAGTATCATATCATTTATTTGTGACTGCATGATCTTAATTGTGCATCTATGAAAATATTTTAGGCTCTTGCTCTTGGAAGATTAGACTGATGTGGTGTTGCTTTATAAATAAATGACAAGCTAGCTTACAGGTTTGATTTAGGTGTGTAGGCAGAGGCGAAAAAACTATCATAATCTCAGGTTTAGGCATGCACATGGCCACTTATCACAAAATAGGTAGGCACAGGTGCAGTATTGTGATTTTCAGTAAGAGAAAGAGAAGTGCAGTTAATTGTTCAGATTTTAAGCTACACTTGAACCTTGCCCTAATAACTAGAACTGTTGTGATGTTGCTCTATTATAAGTGCCTTGCTTAAATGCTTGGTTAGGTCGAGTGTGTAACACAAAGAAGGCTAGCTGAACCATGCTAGAAATAACATTAATGTGTTAAGCTTCAGATAAGCCAAATACTTTGTGATAAGCTTCTATGGAACTTACCTGGGTTTGGGAAGAAAGCAAAGATGTAGCTATCATGTGTTGTGCATGGAGGCAATGCTTCTGTATAGGTATGCCACATCTGTTATCTGACACTCGGCACCAGTTTTTATAGCAATTTGAATTTGTGATTCTAATCCGATTCATTGTATTACATGATCCTTTATGTATTAGCATGTCCTTACCGGCACATGGTAGAAGTTGTGATCCAGCAGAAGAATGCCGGTCTTATAGCTCTTGCTTCGCCCGGCTGACAGTCCTTCGTGCTCTCCTCTTGGTATAACATTCAATGGTAGTGATAGCGTTGGGTGTGCCTTTGCACCCTTTCATGTAATTGTGTTTCCCCAACAAATTTTTTAATTGTAATCTCACAGGTTTTACACTCAGAGAAACAGTTGGAGTAATGGTTAATGATCCAGTGTTGAGAAAATAATATGAAATGAAATGTGCGTTGACTGGCTTTAGTTTTCTTTCCCATCATACAATGCATCTTTACGTTTTCCTAAATTTTATGTATTAAAAGGGTCCTGAGTATATCCAAATTGTGAACAATTTATTCTATATTGTTTTGCTTTAGAAGTTTCTCCATGACGGCGCTTTCCAACTGGAAAAAGCATAAGGCCAGCGACCCATTTTTTGTTCTATAGGCATCCCTTTGCACGCACATTCTGTAAATTAGACTAAGCAGGGAGACTTCGACAATTGTGTTCGCTGTCGTCACCCTTTCAAACAATATATCATCTCCCGGTTCATTTTTTAATGCAAGTTTACAGCTATTCGGACTTTCTAATTGCAGGCTCACTATCTTGCCTTACCGATGACCTAATTTGTTGCATTATTACCTTAAGAAAATATTTGCATTAATTTCCTTTATATATAGGGTTATAAGTTCTTACCAAATGTACTTAACACAGTTGAAGGGTAATGATCATACGTTTGTAATACATTGTATTGCCCAGAATAGGTCCTATTCTTCTACCTTTTCCAGGTAGTCGATGGCTATTCACAGCTATCACCGTAATCCAAAGAAGAGTTTGAACTAATGCTTTATTTCTGTCTTCGCTCAAATATAAGGATACTGAAAAAATGCAAATATTTTCAATACGAACATGGTTTAAAACGGGTCTCTGCGTCATTTGGCGCAACGGGTCATCTAGTAATGTAACACATGCATGATGCTTTGACTTAGTACTGGTCCCATGGATGCACGTACGTGAGCTTCTTCTACTTGGTTTGAGCACACGCATTGGCGTCTAGGATTTAAATACTCATGTGCTTCAAAATCTTCAATATAATTCCGCCTTTTAATACGTAGTGTATATGTGTTTCCAATAATTTTGCATAAATCACAAAAATGTGTAGTATTTTTGCCCCTGATAATAAAATATAATATTATAGAATTATCAATAGAAATTACCTGAGAAATATCTCGTGTAATATTTGTAGAAGTATTTATGGTGTCTATGCCCACATCACCCGCTGACGTGGATAAGTGAAGAGGTATTTCGGTTAGTACGTTTTCTGTTTCCTAAAGAGTATTCTTTCCTTTATTTATTTAAAATACATTTTCCCTTCTAGAAAGCGTATTCGTGTCAACTGCGGCTGAAAATACGCTTACCTTTCAAGAAAACGTAATCTACCCGAAGGCGCTTTCAGTTTTTCCTCCCAGAGATTTGTTTGTAGTAACTTTTATTACAGATTGGTCCCTAAGCTTCCACCCTTGGTATCTCCGCAACCGTAAGTCCGATTGGGGTGAAACCAACACTCACTTCTTCGTCTCGTTGAGATCTTTCTGTGAGTAACATTTTCACTAGGTGGTCCCATAGTGAAAATGACCATTTTGCCCTTAATTCTAATCAGCCCCTTTTGAGAGAGAAGAACATCCGACAAACCATTCCGCGGCTTCACCGCACTTCTTCCCGGAATCTCCATCACCCCCAGGCAAGCCACAACAGCCACTTGCATGATAGCCATACAGTAGCCATGGTTTCTACTTGAATATTTAATAAAAGTTTGCTCGTTAACTGCTTGTTTGTTTGCTACTACTATCGTTGTTTCGGTTATGCTCGTGGATTCATGTTCACCTTCATGCTATGTTCCGATGCATCTTGTTATCTTGTACTACTTGCTAGTATCATGTTCACTTGTTATGCTTGGTAGTAGTAGTACATGCTGGTAGCAGTGGTGTTCTTCCTGATGCATGCTTGTCGTCTATCAAGTGCCGTTGTTATGCATGTTCCTTTGCATCTAGTTGGTTACATGCTTACTTGATAGTGTTCTTGCTATTGCATGGTATTTACTTATGATGCTAGTAGTCATGCTATGCTCATGTGTAATGTTATGCTTATGCTCGTCGGTATGCCATGCTCATTTGGTTTAATGGTTCATTATGGTTATGCTCGATGATTGTGTTGCACCTTCATGCTTATGTTGATATCATGCTCATGCATTATAGTTGCATCAAATTTTCTTATGGCTCAGCTCACTGCATTCAAGTTTAACCGGATAATAATGAACTTGAACAACTGTTGGTTGAGTCATGGTGCACCAAATCGAACTATAATGCAGCCACATTTGCCTTTTATGGGAAGGCCCTAATGCGGTCTATTGTCATGCCTCTCGCCGGTGCCTCCAACGAGGGAAGGTTATGGCCGCGCGCTACCCTGATCAGGTACGCGGACATAAACCTTGTGTGCTCGTTGTTGTTGTAAGGATCCTTGTCCCCGTTTGGGACCGTTTATGTTTTGCCACGACGGTAGCCGTTGGATGTCACGAGTTGACATCGGGGCCACCCAGGACTTAGCCCAAAGGGGAGTTTGTCGGAGTGGCTGGGAGAGTGTGATGACAATAGATCGGTTTTGTCGGAATGCCGTTGGTCCACCCGAATGGGAGCACGAGGCCATGGGTTCTGTGGTGTGGGTACAGTGTACTAACCTCTGCAGAGTGTGTGTTTAAATCTATCGATAGCCGCGCCCGCGGATATGGGCCCAGTTCATAGTCGGTCACACTATGAGCCAACTATAATAATAACTTGATTAATAATAACCCCGGTTCGTTGATGAGAAAGAGATTGGTTGTGATCGAGAGAGGATCACGGAGGTATCGTGGATACCGAGGTTGGTTGATCTTTATGTGATCGCGAGATGATCATGGAGGTATCGTGGATACCGATGTTGGTAAGTTGATGCATGAGATGGTTACGAGGTAACCGCCGAATAAGAGTAAGTTGGTGCATGATACGGTTTACCTGTTGCATGTAGTATCGTCATGTTCATATGCTCATGACATGCTAATGTTATTCTAGCCGTATCATGTTCAGTTTGTGCATGCCATGTATCATGTTCATGATTGCTTTAACCTGCTAATGCCATGATGTTGTTTGTCTTGACTGCTTTTGGTTAATTATGAGCTTGCAGGTACATTCAATGTACTGACCTGGCGTGTCATGACAGTTTGCAGGTCCTGCCTAGTCTGCTTGCTTGTTTGCCGAGGATCTTGAGTTTGCGAGCTAGGATAAATGTTCCAGCCAGAGTCCCTGCGGAGTGGAGTCCATCACTATCGTTCGTTGTTCCACTGCCAGTAGAGGTTCTGTTGCCTCGAGTTGTTATGCTGCTTGCATAGAGCAATTGTGGTTGGCGTAGCGTCGCCGTGCCGGTGTTATTCATTGTAATATCGGAGACCTTGTATTCGTATTCGTGTTGTAATAGAGAGCTAGTTTGTTCTATGCTAAGCAATGCCGTATTCCAGAAGACTTCACCTTGATCTCTAGGCTGGAATACAGGGCGTTCCGGTTTCTCTGAGCTGGGGTGCCACAGTGTGGTTCTTAAGCGCACGTATGTCATTATTGTAATCCCTACAGAACTTGTTTTAGATCAATTAAAGTGAGTGTGTTAACCCTAAAAAAAGTGAATGAAATTTTCTAGGTACATAGAGAACATCCATTATGTATTCCTAGAAAAAAAATCCAATTTTTTATGCTAAAAATAAATCCCAACGGAGCCCGGCAAGGTGCGAAAGTGTTGCGCTCATTCTGCTAGCTCTAACGGACTAGAATATCTAGAGGGGAAAACCACGAGCGGTAACTGGACCAAACTTCGGATAGTGGGCGCCAGACGACGATGTTTCTAAAAAATTGTTGTTGTTCTTCTTCTTCTTCTTCTTCTTGTTCTTGTTGTTGTTGTTGTTGTCTAGCCCATCCATGTTTGCTGCTTTCCTCGAGATACGTTTCAAGAACTGAGATTAAAGCAATGCGTGAATAGAAATTTAGGCAGGAGACATAGGAACAGAATAGGGTACTGTTCACCGCACAACCTGACAAATGCATGCACATCTCTCTCCCCTCACGCCAACTTTCTGTCACATGCATGTACAGTTCCTCTCTCAGCTCCCCTCTCTCTCTTCTCACGTCACCTCTCTCTTAAAAAGTTTACTACTAGATATGAGTACCAAAAGTTTGACTTTCTTTGACAAATAGAAAGGGCGAGGAAAAGCTTTTGATAGAAAATTGTAGTTTTTCGTAGTTTTAAAGAGTTGAGAGAGCTGGTGAGATAATTTTTAATGAGAGAGAGAGCATTCATGTACACCATGCGAGTGGAAAAGTGAGCATGCATGCTGTGCATGTGAGAGAGCATTTTTTAGAACATGTCAGAGAGCTTGAGAGACAGAGGGCGTGAGGAAAGAGAGTGTGAGAGAGATTGAGCACGCATGTGATAGGTCCCACATTTTGTGCAGGCCTACTAGTACATAGCTGTGCTACTGCTAATCACCTGGCGCACCTTCAAACAGTTCGGCCCGCAGTACGAATCTCACGGCAAATGAACGCTATGGATAAGGGGGTGCAGCGGGGGTGCAGCGAACGTGGGTATAGCCACTACTTTCCCTTTATGCAACCCTATCCAGGAATCCTTTCATCTCTCTCTATATTTTCTCAACGGCATTTTCACAGGCTCTCAATATGTAAGCAGCTTCACCGAGGTCTTTCTTTGAAAAACTCCTTTATGCTTTGCAGAATAATTCTACATTATTTCCGATCAACAATATGTCATTCACATATACTTATCAGAAATGTTGTAGTGCTCCCACTCACTTTCTTGTAAATACAGGCTTCACCGCAAGTCTGTATACAACTATATGCTTTGATCAATTTATCAAAGTGTATATTCCAACTCCGAGATGCTTGCACCAGTCCATAGATGGATCGCTGGAGCTTGCGTATTTTGTTAGCACCTTTAGGATTGACAAAACCTTCTGGTTGCATCATATACAACTCTTCTTTAATAAATCCATTAAGGAATGCAGTTTTGTTTATCCATTTGTCATATTTCATAAAATGCGGCAATTGCTAACATGATTCAGACAGATTTAAGCATAGATACGAGTGAGAAACTCTCATCGTAGTCAACATCTTGAACTTGTCGAAAACCTTTTTGCGACAATTCTAGCTTTGTAGATAGTGATACTACTATCAACGTCCGTCTTCCTCTTGACGATCCATTTATTCTCAATTGCTTGCCGATCATCGGGCAAGTCAACCAAAGTCCATACTTTGTTCTCATACATGGATCCCATCTCAGATTTCATGGCCTCAAGCCATTTTGTGGAATCTGGGCTCACCATCGCTTCTTCATAGTTCGTAGGTTCGTCATGGTCTAGTAACATAACTTTCAGAACAGGATTACCGTACCACTCTAGTGCGGATCTTACTCTGGTTGATCTACGAGGTTCAGTAATAACTTAATCTGAAGTTTCATGATCATCATCATTAACTTCCTCACTAATTGGTGTAGGTGTCTCAGAAACTAGTTTCTGTGATGAACTACTTTCCAATAAGGGAGCGCCTGCTGGTCAGTCCAGTCGTTTAGGGAGAAAGTGAGGGGTCCGGTTGGATCAACTTTTTTTGACCGGACACTGACTGGGCTGGCGTCTTAGAAGTTTTGGGAGAGTATAGGGGGTCTGACTGTAGATGCTCTTAGGTTCAGGTTTGGTGTGTGTGGGGTGGGGTGTGAACTGTACGCAAAATTCAAGCACACACTAATTAGGTTCAACATTTGAACACCACAGTGAATCGCAAATTGTATGGAAGCTTGGTTATTTTCTTTAGTTCCGACCAAATCGCTACAATTCCTAGTTGATTTTTTTTCAAATTCCTACATAGTTTGAGAAAAGTTCAAGTTATGTTTAAGTTTATTCGAATTCATGTGCCACCAATAAGTGTCATCGATACATTTTGGCCAATAAGGTGCCTAGTGATTTAACTGAGATGTCAGAATTCCATGCGAAATTTCGATCAAAACGGAACACAAAAGGGATGGCAGTCCTCCAGAGGAAGACCATCTTCAAATGCTTTCTCATCCTGGACATCGTGGCCCTGGTGACCAACATTCTCGTGGTGGTCCTGCTCGTCTACGGCAAGGCCGCACGCTCCGCCCGGTCGTGGAAAAGCTTTGCGGCGGCGTTGCATTGCATATGCATGGGTGTTCCTCATCAACATGCTCCTCGCATTCTACGCGGCCATAGCAGCTGTGACGAGCACCATGGGGGTCTACGATATCAGGGTCTTCATCGTGAATCTCATCCTTGTCGTGCTGTTCATCGTGCTCTCCGCCTTTGTGAGCCCTGCGGTGTCGCACCTCATAATGTGCAAGTTCCTGTGGCAATGCGGCTTCAAAGGACGTCAAGGCGTCGTCCGTAGGCTTATCAGCCAACAATATCCATTCGTGGGCGCTTTTGTCTTCAACCTGCTTCTATTCAGGGCTGCGCATTATGTTATACTGTTTGCCGGCTTTATCATTGTCTCGACCCTGCGTAGCGGCTTTGATGTTACTTAGAGCATCGTTACTAGTATAATTAATGGGGCTCACAATCATAAGATGTCCAAGATAGTATATTTATATGTGAAATCTCTCTTCCTTCAATATTCTTTCATGAATTGTTCAAGTGACCAATGTTGTGTTCGCTAACTTTCAATAAATTTTACCACCTATACTTCTTATATGTAAAGTCATTACTTCCCATGGAATAAGCATATGAAACATATATAATTTCATATTTATGATATTCAATTCATTCAACGATTTACTCATATGATATAAGTGAAGCACTGGAGTAAATGACAAAACTACTCCAAAAGATATAAGTGAAGATCGATGAGTAGTCAAATAGTTAAATAGCCATGTGAGGACTCTCTCTCATTCAAGATTTCAGATGCAATGATTTTATTCAAACAGATAGTAAAATGAAAATACGCTCCAAGCAAAACACATATCATGTGATGAATAAAAATATAGCTCCAAGTAAGGTATACTGATAGTTTTGAAGACGTAAGAGGGGATGCCTTCCAGGGCATCTCCAAGCTTAGGAGCTTGAGTCTTCCTTGAATATTACCTTGGGGTGCCTTGGGCATCCCCAAGCTTAGGGTTTTTCCACTCCTTATTCTCCTCATATCGACATTCTCACTCAAAATTTGAAAACTTCAAGCACACAAAATTGAACGAAACTTCGTGAGATGGGTTAGTATGATAAAGACAAATCATTCACTCTGGTACTGTCAAGATAAGATTCACAATTATTTTTACACAATGCTTACGGTACCATATTATTTCTACAATTTATATTGACAATATAAGCCATAGAAACTAGAAAACAAGCAAACTATGCATTAAAAACAGAATCTGTCAGAAACAGAATAGTCTGTAATGATCTGAACAACAACCATACTTCTGCTATTCTAAAAATTCTGAAAAATTAGGACAACGTAGGCAATTTGTATATCACTCTTGTGTGAAAAATTCAGGTCAAAAGCACGCTTCTATGATATTTTTAAAATTCTGGCAATGAGCGAGAAAGTTTCTGTTTTTCAGCAAGATTAAATCAACTACCATCATAAATCATCCCAAAGGTCTTACTTGGCACTTTATTGAAACAAAAGATATAAAACATGATTACTATAGTAGCATAATCATGAGAACACACAAAAACAGTAGGGGTAAATACTGGGTCGTTTCCCAACAAGCATTTTTCTTTAATGCCTTTTTAGCTAGGCATGATATTTTAATGATACTCTTTCAAGCCCAATTCCGATGATAATTTTGTTCATACTTTAAAAGATATAAGTGAAGTTCATAGAGCATTCTACAATTAATATAGACTAGTACAAATGCCCGTACATTGCAAAGGGTGGAAAAAATTGTAAAACCTGCTCTGTGTGCCATTACACGACATTTCATATATGTAGTTCCGATAAACATCGGTAATGAGATTACACTATTGTCGTTTTTTGAAGCATGAAGTGTGGACATATGCCTATGCGTTGCAACGGAAGAACACAACACGCAAGATGCAAGAATTAGATTGTGCAGATGTGGCCAAGATCTCGAGCGCAAACATTAACCGACGTGCCCTCACACCATCGAATTGCCTCATGCATCCAGGCGATGCAATTCTTGATTGGTTCCAACTTCCAAACCTACATGGCAATTGATCATGTGGTCGTGCCTAGGATATATCGAAGGAACATATGTTAACTTGAGATAAGAACTTGTTTAGTTTAGCTGCCTGCTTTGGTTTTGAGTAGTGTGGCCTTCCCCGAATCTTGTAACAGTTTGAACACCCGACCGGTGTGCGCCTTTTCTTTTGTCTTCTTTGGATTTTGATCTCTGTAGTGTTGAACCAGTTGATACAAAAAAGGGACTTTTAAAATACCATTTGGAAAACTAAAAATATAATGGCGTTATCACGGATTTAGATCCTAAGGACCAATCCAAAATATTATTTGGCCGAAACGTACGTTGCCATGAGTAAACTTTTTTTTCCGGACAAAATAGATACAAAAAGCAAAATCAATATGAAAATCCAACACAACATAAGAATAGAATTGCCGCCTGGATGTTTTTTATGTACATGACATGATTTAAAAAATCATTGAGTCTTATGTAACTGTACTGAATGAATCTTATGGTTATTGGTAAAGACACAAGGCACATGTAACATGCAGGGGTTATAGCCTGGAAGAAGGCACTTTTTTTCTTTGCTTCTTCTTTGCATGGCTAAAATCCATTTTCTAGAGCAGCAAAGGATGTACAGGTTTTCAACCACAATTAAAAATCCTTTAAACAATGGCTTGTTTTACTGCCAAAAAAAACAAAGATATCCTGGGAACTGGATGGTGTGTTTTGTTACTATGGAATTGTAGAACATGTCAATAGTTGGCCGCATAAAGAAAAGAGGAGGATCAAGATGTTGCTGTGATTAAGTCATACCATCTCTTGCTACACATCCTTCTCTGGTAGGGAATTGGCATTGACAACAAATCCAACTGAAACTTCTTCCTCGGGTTTTTGGTTTGATCCTGTAGTTCTTGCTCCTGCAGCTCATTTTGTCAGCCATTAAATAAACAATAGTAACGGAAGGAGCATACTATCTAGGGTGAGAATAAAATGAAGTTACTGATTCACCATGATCTTATTTTTTAGGTCAAATAGCTCATCAAGTAATACCTTATTCTGCAAAAATATGCGGCTTCGACATAAGCAAGGCAGAACCACTAAAAGCACTGTCATATATAGTTAACCTAACTCTACAAAATTGCCTTAAAAGTTGAGCTAAATCCTAACTACAGTGGATACATCACCATTTGGATGCTCTGAAGTAAAGAGGTTTTCACTAAGAGAATTCGAAACTAATACATGTTCTGAAACTGAAACAGTATTTGTATAACAGAAAAAGTTCTGAAGCTACTGAACCTTACCTTATGTAACAGGTTTTCTACCTTCCTTGACCTGATATGCTTGACGGATATTTCTGTCTGATTCTCAATTTGATCATGCTCCTTCATGCTAAGTGGACCTATAATACACCGAGTATATTTGTACTACTACGGCTGAGGGTTGATAAATTGGAGCAACATTGCAATATATTTATATACAAGTATACAACAAGTAACTGTTCAGCCCCATCTCTCAAAACTACCTTTGTATGCATATTTCCAAGTTTTATAAGAAACTTGAGTATCATCAGGGGATGTTGCATCGTGTTGTAGCATTGTTACTGTAGTAAAAAGTAAAGTAAAGCACAAACCTATAAGCTAGGGACTTTGTGAAAACAAAAGTCATTTCTAGCATGAATTAGATAAAAAAAATGTAGTAATAAACTTTATTATAATATGGCTTCATATTCTGAACAGTGCAGGCAAAGGTTTTTGGTTAAATATTCTTAAAATCTGCATCTGTTGTACATAGATGTTGCGTGAGAATATCCAAACATAGTACCTATATATGCAATTAACTATTATAGCACATAATAGAATGAATACAAAGAATTGGAAAACATCAATGGGTGCTTCTACCTAAACCAAAAGGTGGTTCAATCTTCCTTCTGCAAAGGACAACCTTATTACAACAAATTTAAGAGGGAAAGAAATATAGGCAATCACTACCTACATGACACATCACAAAAGCCATATGCTTAATTACACCAGGAGCTCGATCGCACAAAGTTTCACAGCTCAAACTTCTACACTCACCTGTCCATCCATCATCCATGGCGGATCCACCACATGCTTGGCTTCAAGTTTGGATGGTTTGCCACCTTCATCTCACACGACATGTCACACTGCATCCATAAATCAATCCAGTTAATGTTCCAGGACAGGAAAAAAATCAGAGTAAATCTATCGCTGCATGCATGGGTCGATGAGAGATGGTCGATCAATTGTTCAATCAGATGGATTACAAGTGAGAAGCAGTTGACTCAGATGGCGCACGACGCATAGCTCGACCATTGGATGTCTAATGGTTGTAAAACATAAAGGTGGGATGATTTCGTAACTGTACTGAAGGTTTGTGCGATTAAGACCACTGAAATATATACCTGAATGCGAGTATTTCTTCACACGTTTGTTGGCGTTCCTCGGTGATGCCCAACAAATATCTCATTAGATTGAAAACAGCAAAGTCTGTTTGTTGTCGCTTGCCTGAAATCAGCAAACTCATGTACATATAATACTGAATTTGACACTGCTTTGTAGTGCTTCCAACTACTGATAGATATATAGAGTTCACCGAGTAGTACATGGTTATGAGTAAGATGATAGTTTAAGAATCGAGGATCAAGTACTCTTATCTCATTGATCACTAATAGTTGTAAGTTTCAGAATGTTGTTAGGAGTTAGGGTTCTGCCGGTTCTAGGGCGGAGATTGTAGGGGAAAGATGGAGGAAGACGAGGTCGAGGGCGCGGCGGCCGGCGGCCGGCGGCTGGGCGCCGTCCTTGCGTGGTGGAGAAGAGGCGGCGGCGCAAGAGGCGGCTAGGGTTAGGTCTCCCGGCTCCCTAAGGGAAGCCGAGCAAATACTGATTGCTTCTTGCTTGATTAGATTGATACATCTCCTTTCCTTATATAGAGAAGTTTACTTGACTCCTAAGCAAACGACCCTAATACCGATAAGATAATTGGGCTAAGCCCCTAATAACGATAAGATAACTTGGGCCACAGCCCACCTAATATGCCGGTCATAACACTTCTCCCCGTCTGCACAAACAGCTCGTCCTCGAGCTGCAAGGCGGCGAAGCGCTTGCTGAACTCCTCGAGGTGATCAACCAGCGTCAAACACCTCCGCGACAACTAGGGCGGCCAGGTCGCCGATCCCGGCGGCGACAGCGTCCTCCTCAATGTAGTCTGCAGCCTCCAGGTAGAAGAGTCGGGGGCAGACGTGGCCGGGAATGTATGTCTCGTCGCAGTTGAAGCACAACCCTTGGCGGCGACGCTCGAGTAGCTCGGCCGAGGTGAGCCGGCGGAACGGGCATGCCGCAGTCGCGACAAGGGGTGCCGCGGAAGCCTGAGCAGGCCGACCCTGCGCGGGAACATCCGGCCAGGGTGGCGGCCCAGCGGTCCGGGACGGTGATGCCTGCTGGATGGCCACCGCGCGTCGCTCGAACGCGCGGGCGTAGTACATGGCCATCTGGAGGTCCTGGGGTCCCTGCAGCTCGACATCCATGCGGATATGATCTGGCAGACCGCCGACAAAGAGTTCGCCCGCTGGTGAGCCGTCACGCCGGACGCGTGGCATGCCATGGCCTGAAAGCGGTCGGTGTAGTCCTGCACCGTAGAGGTGAAGGGAAGGCGGCCCAACTCCGCCAGCCGGCTCCCACGTATCGGTAGTCCGTAGGAGGCAGAACTCGCGAAAACGCTCCCATGGGGGCATGCCGCCCTCGTCCTGCTCGAGGGCGTAGTACCACGTCTGTGCGGCGCCGCGGAGATGATAAGAGGCGAGCCAGGTGCGGTCCGACGCGAGCGTCTGTTGCCCCCGGAAAAACTGCTCGCACTGGTTGAGCCAGTTGAGGGGGTCCTCGGCACCGTCGTAGGTGGCGAAGGCGAGCTTGGCGAAGCGCGGCGGTGTCTGAGCATGACCGCCGTGAGTGTACTGCTCGGTGGTACGGAGCAGCGAAGAGGATGGTGTTGGTCCGGTGTGCACAGGTGGTCCACAGGAAAGCGGTGGCCCGTCGAAGCCAGCATGGAAACCCACGGAGCCGGAGGGCCCGCCGTACAACAGGGAGGGCGCCGGCTGGTTCGCGGCCATGGTGTATACTGGTGGCGGTGACGTTCCGGCCAACCAGGCCGGAAGCTGGGACGGCGAGGGCGGGACCGCACTTGCTGAATCGGCACGCTCGCCGGCGCGGTTGTAGTCAGCCCGGTGCTGGGCGGCGGAGGCGCCGGCAGCGGCAGTTGCTGCTGCCTGGAAACGGCGGAGGAGGCGGGCGCGGCGATGGCCGCGGCCGGCCATTGTGGCCAGATCGGGGTGGTGGCGGGGGCTGGCTGTAGCTGCAGCGGCCCGACCAGCGTCGTGGTGGCCTCGGGGTGCGGCGGCTGCCAGGGCGGTGGCGACGAGGACCCGAGTGGCGTGAGTGACGCGACGAGGGCCAGTGCCGGCCACTGCGGCCATTGGGGCGCGGCGGCGGGCGGCGGCTGAAGCGGCCAGTGGTGGTGTAGAGGCCCGGTCGGCGCCGCGGGTGCCGAATACCACGGCAGGGCGGCTGGCCCGGTCGCGGCGGCCTGGCGGCAAGGGCGGCGGCGGCCCGTAGGGGCTGGCTAGGTATAGCCGTATCCCCTGGACGGTGGTGACGAGATCGTTGAGGACCCCGGTGATCTCCGCCGGGGAGTAGACGGCGGCCGGTGGTGCGGTGGATGGCGTCGTCGTGTGGGTGGTGGGGCGCCGGAGGATGCGACCAGCGGCGCGGACGGGGAGGGCAGCGGCGCGGTGGTGACGGTCGGCAACGGAAGCAACGGGATGGGCGACGACGAAGACATGATCGGAACTCAGCTACCTGATACCAAGGTGTTAGGAGCTAGGGTTCTGCCGGTTCTAGGGCGGAGATTGTAGGGGAAAGATGGAGGAAGACGAGGTCGAGGGCGCGGCGGCCGGCCGTCGTCCTTGCATGGTGGAGAAGAGGCGGCGGCGGCGCAAGAGGCGGCTAGGGTTAGGTCTCCCGGCTCCCTAAGGGAAGCCGAGCAAATACTGATTGCTTCTTGCTTGATTAGATTGATACATCTCCTCGCCTTATATAGAGAAGTTTACTTGACTCCTAAGCAAACGACCCTAATACCGATAAGAAAATTGGGCTAAGCCCCTAATAACGATAAGATAATTTGGGCCACAGCCCACCTAATATGCCGGTCATAACAAATGTGCATTGTGCACAAATACTGACAGTACAGAGTTCATCGAGAAGTCAAAGGTTATCTGTAAGATAATATCTTTGCAATCAAGGGCGAAATACTCTGAATAGGCGTTCATACAATATCTGCCAAGAATTCAGGACCTACCTTATAACCTATAAAGGGGGCAAACCTTTCAAAATGATTGTAGGAAATATGTATCATGCAACTTTGTTTCAAGCACAATACCAATTAAAAACCTCACGTTGCTGTCACAAAAATACATAGAATAGTCTTTACAATTATGCCAAGAAAATTCAGTATGGATGTATGTTAACCTGAAGCTGTCGCAAGGTTCCGTCTTGACCTCATGAACAAATTCGATCTCAAATTTACTTGAGTCGCATGATTTATGGACGAAAAAAATTCAAAAACAGTGGCAATAGATAAATCATCGCATAGAAATATATCAAAACAGAGATATTTTATCGTCCATGCGCTGCTGTGAAGAAACCAATCAAATATGAACCTGTTATTCGATATGGGATATAAAGAACACAATATGGAGCGTAGCTTGCTTTCTGTTTGAATTTTTGTCTGCTATCCTCAAGTTCAGATGCTATGATCTAGATGCATCTATGGAAGTAGCTTATAATGATGTATTTCTGGATATGCTAAGTTTTACCTGTCAATGTTCATTACCGGCAGCAATTCGTACCATTCCATTGGGGGTGCAGATACTCCAGTGCGTAGCTAAAGAGCAGTTGCATTGGCCTTCTTCTTCAACGGATTGATTCTTTCTAAATCAGACACGGGTCTCGCGCGCGAGCACAACGCCGTTCACGGCCCGCAGCCCCTGAAGCAAGCTGTTGACGCCCGCATCGTCAAGGTGCAGCCGCCGTCGCTGGCTCCAGGACAGCACCTCCTCCTCGTCGCCCGTCAAACCACCGCCCCGGCCCCGGCGCCATCGGCAACGGCCCGACGCCGTGCTTTCGCGCCCGAGCCCCGGCGAGGCAGCCTCCATCCTCCCAAGCGAGCACGCCGGCCGCCACCAAGCCCTCGCGACCGCCGTCGCCCTCGCCAAGCCCCCGCCGGCGTCCTCCTGCGCATCCTCGACCCCGCCTCCTCGCGCCCGCGCGCCGCCGCCTCGGCCTCGCGTCACTGGCGACAAGCCCCCGCCGGAGCTCCCCGAGCTCGCTCGCCTCCTCGCCGGAAGCCGCCGCCGCTGGGAATGGATTCGCCAATGCCAGCCGCGACGCCTCGCCCCATTCCTGGGGTCGGGCAACGCGTACGCCCGCCTCCTTGGCTCCTGTGGCGTGGACTCTGGCGGCAAACGGCTACGCGTGACGGCGCGTGCCCGGCGGTGGTGGATGGGAATGGATAAGCGGTGGTGCGCGGTGGTAATTGCCGGGAGTTTTTTGTAAAAATGAAACGTTTTCTTAATTTAAAATAGGACCGCGGGTTGAATTCTCATAACCAGAGGGACTTTTTTGCAAATTTGCTAATGACGTCCTACCAGAAGCACTAGCTGCTTTATTAGTAGGTAGAGATTGACCAAGATCCAAGCTCAAAATATATAAGTGAAACACACGAAACATTCTATAAAGCCATACTAAAAAAATTTAAGTGAAGCACAAAGAGCATTCTATAAAGCCATACTCAAAGATTTAAGTGAAGCACATGAAGTCAAGATAAGATTCACAATTATTTTCACACAATGCCTACAGTACCATATTATTTCTACAATTTATATTGAGCAATATAAGCCATAGAAACTAGAAACAAGCAAACTATGTATTAAAAAAGAATCTGTCAGAAACAGAATAGTCTGTAATGATCTGAACAACAACTATACTTCTGCTATTCCAAAAATTCTGAAAAATTAAGACAACGTAGGCAATTTGTATATCACTCTTGTGTGAAAAATTCAGGTCAAAAGCACGCTTCTGTGATATTTATAAAATTCTGACAATGAACGCGAAAGTTTCTGTTTTTCAGCAAGATTAAATCAACTACCATCATAAATCATCCCAAAGGTCTTACTTGGCACTTTATTGAAACAAAAGCTATAAAACATGATTACTACAGTAGCATAATCATGAGAACACACAAAAACAGTAGGGGTAAATACTGGGTTGTCTCCCAACAAGCGTTTTTCTTTAATGCCTTTTTAGCTAGGCATGATATTTTAATGATACTCTTCCAAGCCCAATTTCGATGATAATTTTGTTCATACTCTAAAAGATATAAGTTAAGTTCATAGAGCATTCCACAATTAATATAGATTGACCAATATCCAAGCTCAAAATATATAAGTGAAGCACACGAACCATTCTATAAAGCCATAATAAAAAATTTAAGTGAAGCACAAAGAGCATTCTATAAAGCCATACTCAAAAGATTTAAGTGAAGCACATGAAGTCAAGATAAGATTCACAATTATCTTCACACAATGCCTACGGTACCATATTATTTCTATAATTTATATTGAGCAATATAAGCCATAGAAACTAGAAAACAAGCAAACTATGCATTAAAAACAGAATCTGTCAGAAACAGAATAGTATGTAATGATCTGAACAACAACCATACTTCTGCTATTCCAAAAATTCTGAAAAATTAGGACAACGTAGGCAATTTGTATATCAATCTTGTGTAAAAAATTCAGATCAAAAGCACGCTTCTGTGATATTTTTAAAATTCTAGCAATGAGCGCAAAAGTTTCTGTTTTTCAGCAAGATGAAATCAACTACCATCATAAATCATCCCATAGGTCTTACTTGGCACTTTATTGAAACAAAAGCTATAAAACATGATTACTACAGTAGCATAATCATGAGAACACACAAAAACAGTAGCGGTAAATATTGGGTTGTCTCCCAACAAGCGTTTTTTTCTTTAATGCCTTTTTAGCTAGGCATGATATTTTAATGATACTCTTCCAAGCCCAATTCCGATGATAATTTTGTTCATACTCTAAAAGATATAAGTGAAGTTCATAGAGTATTCTACAATTAATATATATTGACCAATATCCCAGCTCAAAATATATAAGTGAAGCACACGAAGCATTCTATAAAGCCGTACTCAAAAGACTTAAGTGAAGCACATGAAGCACTGTATGAATCAATGAAGGACTATCTCATACTAGCATGGTGCATAAAGGAAAAGAAAATAAAAATAAACACAAAAGACGCATATCATGTGAACAAAACAAAAACCGAGGTATACCGATAATTGTTGAAGAATAAAGATGGGATGCCAACCGGGGCATGCCCAAGGTTAGATGCTTGAGTATCCTTGAAATATTTACTTGGGGTGCCTTGGGCATCCCCTATCTTGAACTCTTGTCTCTCCTTATTCTTCTCATATCGATAACTCCTCGATCTTCAAACACTCCATCCACACAAAACTTAACAGAAAACATTGTGAGATTCGTTAGTATAATAAAGCAAATCACTACCTTTAGGTACTGTTGTAAACTCATTCCAATTTCATATTAGCATTATATCTACTATATTCCAACTTCACCATGGTTCATACCCCCAAATATTACCCATAGATTCATCAAAGTAAGTGAACAACACATAGAAAACAGAATCTGTCAAAAACATGACAGTTTGTAGTAATCTGGAAACTTCGTATACTTCTGTAACTCCAAAAATTCTAAAAAAATAGGACAACCTAAATTTTTTGCATAGCAGTACTGTGTAAAAATTTCAGGATTTTATAGCGCTCCAGTAAAAAGTGTAAATTCAATTACTACAACAAAAGTTTCTGTTTTTTCTGCTGCACACACCAAACAAGCAATTTAAACAACCTAAAGCCAAATCTTGGCACATTATTTTTATATAATACAATGGATATAAACAAGGGGATAATTATTTTTGAGAAACTTCCATGAAAAATTCTACATTGTTTCCATGAGCAAGAGCACAAGTGTTCAAGGTCGACCCTCACTTCTCCAATGCATAACCATCCAATCACTTCTCTTTTTGAAAAAGTTTTTAGGCATAAGAGGTAAGTAATTTTTTTGTATTTTGCATTCTTTTTAAAAAATTGTTTGTTTCACCCACAACTAAAGAAAACAAAAAGGGGAAACAAAATCTACTTAGTGAAGAAAGCAAACCAGCACACACGAGAATATCAACCCCATGCTATTGCTCCCCGGCAACGGTGCCAGAAAAGAGCTTGATAATCCCCAAGTGCAAGGAATCATCGTAGCAATTTTCCGAAGGTGGAAGTGATAAGTATGGCGTGTCGAACCCACAAGGGGCTAAAGGTAAGATCAATATTCTCTCAAGTCCTATCTGCCACTGATATGACTCTACGTACACCGAATGTTTGCTTTCATCTAGAAACGAGAAATAAAACTATGTTGTGGGTATGAAGAGGGTAGCTAAGCATGATATCGGAGAACTAAAATATAAAAATAGGTGTTGTTAACATAAATTTAGAATATATTACTATATATTATAAATAGCAAGTGTGGATTAATGATGGATCGGTGTGCGGAATTATCCTAGGCAATTGTTAACAAGACCGGTAATCACTATTGCAATTTTATATGAGGGAGAGACATAAGCTAACATACTTTCTCTGGTTGGATCATATGCATTTATGATTGGAACTCTAGCAAGCATCTGCAACTACTAAAGATCATTAAGGTAAAACCTAACCATAGCATTAAAGTATCAAGTCCCCTTTATCCCATATGCAACAACCCCCTTACTTGGGTTTTGTCACTCTAGCAACCCACTATAAGCGAATCATGAACGTATTGCAACACCCTACAGCGGGAATCCTTCACGTGTGTGCAGCACGGAAGACACCATAGGACAACACCAAAAACACATACAACTCAAACCAATCTAGATCATCAATCAACCCAAAAGACAAAAGAAATCTACTCAAAACATCATAGGATGGCAACACATCATTGGATCATAATATGTGACATAAAGCACCATGTTCAAGTAGGCGATTATAGTGGGGTGCGAGAGAGTGGACCGCTTAAAAGAGATGAGGAAGGTGATGAAGATGGTGATGTTGATGAAGACGATCACCGCGGCGATGGTTCCCTCAGCGGCACTCCGGCGCCATCGAGAGAGAGGGGGAGAGAGTCTCCCCCTTGTGCTTCCTCCTCCATGGCCTCCCCCCTAGATGGGGAGAGGTTCTCCCTCTGGTCCTTGGCCTCCATGGTGATGATGGCCCCTTCCAGCTTCCTCCTCCATGGCCTCCGGTGATGATGGCCCCTTCCGGCAGGGTGCCGGAGAGGGCCTAGATTGATTTTTCATGGCTACAGAGGCTTGCAGCGGCGGAATTTCCGATCTAGGGTTCTTTTTCGGAGGTTTCTGTATTTATGAGAATTTTTTGCGCCAGTCTCACATCAAGGAGGTGCCCGAGGGGCCCAGCTCCGGTGATTCGGGGGTCTCTTTTGGTTCATAAAAATCACCGTAAATTTTGAGCCATTTTCGAGAATTTTTATTTCTGCACAAAAAACGACACCACGGTAGTTCTGCTGAAAACAACGTCAGTCCAGGTTAGCTCTAATCAAATCATACCAAAACCATATAAAATTGTTGTAAACATGGCATGAATACTTCATAAATTATAGATACGTCGAAGACGTATCAGGAGGACGCGGCGAAGCCGGAGTTGGTCGCGAGCTTCACCACGGAGAACGCCATGGTGAAGTCCGAGGTCGCTCAAGCGCCGGAGATGGTAGAGCAGATCAAGATCCTGGAGTCCAATCAGGATAAGGCCTATGTGGAGGCCAACCGACGCTACATTCGGCAAGAACATGCGGAGATCGAAGAGCATTTTGCCGAACTAGAAGAAAAGGACGAGGTGAAGGCCGGCGCGCAGGCAGAGCCGGAGGACCCGGAGTTACGGCTGCTGCGCATGTACCCGGAGCCCAACACGGAGATCATGGACATCTCTAACAAGAATGATAGTCTAGTGTAGGTTTTAGTTGATCTACATAACATGTAGGTTTTCCCTTTTCATGCTTTGTATGGATTTAAGGTTTGAAATATGAGGCATTCGAATGCAGGCAAGGAAATTTGATGGTTGCTCGGTCACTATCCGCGGGTGCTCCTGGGCACCTCCGCGAGCGTTTATGGGGACGGGTCTGGTTTCCACGGCTGTAGATGCTCTAATAATAGAAGAAGGGATTTTCAAGATTGTTGTTTTATTCATGAGTCAAGATGTAGAAATTGTGAAGCTGACAGTTTAGCCAAATTTTTGTATCTCTAGATTTTAGTAGACACGTGTGGTTCGGTGTTCCGCACCATATTATAACGATTCCTCCCAACTTTATTGAATAAATAAAATGAGGTTTCTAGAAAAACATCATATTAATTAGTTAATGAAATTTTATGGCCCGTAAATAGAGACCATCCATTATGTACTCGTAGAAAGAAATCCATTTTTTTATCTAAACTTTTTTCCCAACGGAGCCCGGCAAGGTGCAAAAATGCTGCACTCGTTCTGCTAGCTCTAACAACTAGTATACCTACTGTCAGACTAGAATATCTAGCTTCCTCAAAATAAGATTATCTAGATGGGATATGATGTCCGCGGTTGTAGATGCTCTAATAATAGAAGAAGGGATTTTCAATATTGTTATTTTATTCATGAGTCAAGATGAAGAAATTATGAAGATGACAGTTTGGCCAAATTTCCGTTTTCTCTTGATTATAGTACACCACTACTAGGGAAAACCTTATAGACAGAATATTACCAGCAGCGTGGTGTAAAAAAGGCGCTGCTGCTACTTAGCAGTAGCGCGCTACAACAAAAGGCACTACTGCTTTCCACATAGCAGTAGCACGCCAGGAAGAAAAAGCGCTACTACTACAATTGCCATGACCTCGTCGCGAGACTAGGTATAGTACTAGCGCATGTTTCCTAAACGCGCTACTGTTATGTCGTTTAGCAGTAGCGCTTTATCCCGACCCGCGCTACTGCTAAAGCTGTCCTATCTTCTCCAATCGGCCGCCCCTCACTCTCCCCTCTCCACTCCACTCTCACTCCCCCCCGCACCCCCATCGTCCGCCGCCGCCGCCGTTTCCCGACCACCATCGTCGCCCGCCGCCGTCGACGCTCCTGCTCCTCCTCCATTAAGGTAGTTCCTGTATCCCTCCTCCTTCCACCTCCCTCCCCTCATCGTCCCTCTCCTGATCCCTCCCTCCCTACCGCCCCCTCTTCCCTCCTCCTCCAGCCAAGCCCTCCGTCGGCAGCCCTCCTCCCCCTCCTCCTCTCTCCTTCTGCTACCTCTCGAGCATTGCGTTGGTTTTCCCTGGAAGAGGAAAGGGTTATGCAGTAAAGTAGCGTAAGTATTTCCCTCAGTTTTTGAGAACCAAGGTATCAATCCAGTAGGAGACCACGCGCGAGTCCCACGCACCTACACAAACAAATAAGAACCTCGCAACCAATGCGATAAAGGGGTTGTCAATCCCTTCACGGTCACTTACGAGAGTGAGATCTGATAGAGATGATAAGATAACATTTTTGGTATTTTTATGATAAAGATTAAAAGTAAAGATTGCAAAGTAAACAAAGATAGAAATAGCTTGTTGACGGGAGATTAATATGATGGAGAATAGACCCGGGGGGCATAGGTTTCACTAGTGGCTTCTCTCAAGATAGCATAAGTATTACGGTGGGAAACGAATTACTGTCGAGCAATTGATAGAATTGAGCATAGTTATGAGAATATCTAGGTATGATCATGTATATAGGCATCACGTCCGTGACAAGTAGACCGACTCCTGCATGCATCTACTACTATTACTCCACACATCGACCGCTATCCAGCATGCATCTAGAGTATTAAGTTCATAAGAACAGAGTAACGCTTTAAGCAAGATGACATGATGTAGAGGCATAAACTCATGCAATATGATATAAAACCGATCTTTTTATCCTCGATGGCAACAATACAATACGTGTCGTTTCCCCTACTGTCATTGGGATTGAGCATCGCAAGATTGAACCCAAAGCTAAGCACTTGTCCCATTGCAAGAAAGATCAATCTAGTACGCCAAACCAAACAGATAATTCGAAGAGACTTGCAAAGATAACCAATCATACATAAAAGAATTCAGAGAAGATTCAAATATTGTTCATAGATAATCTTGATCATAAACCCACAATTCATCGGATCTCGACAAACACACCGCAAAAGAAGATTACATCAAACAGATCTCTAAGAGAATCAAGGAGAACTTTGTATTGAGATCCAAAGAGAGAGAAGAAGCTATCTAGCTAATAACTATGGACCCGAAGGTCTGGGGTAAACTACTCACACATCATCGGACAGGCTATGGTGTTGATGTAGAAGCCCTTCGTGATCAATGCCCCCTCCGACGGAGTGCCGGAAAAGGCCCCAAGATGGGATCTCACGGGTACAGAAGGTTGCAGCGGTGGAAATAGGGTTTTGGCTCCGTCTCTGATGGTTTGGGGGTACGTAGGTATATATAGGAGGAAGAAGTAGGTCGGTGGAGCTACGAGGGGCCCACGAGGGTGGAGGGCGCGCCCAGGGGGTAGGCGCGCCCCCTACCTCGTGGCCTCCTCGGTGATTTCTTGACGTCCACTCCAAGTCCTCTGGATCATGTTTGTTCAAAAAATAACTCTCCCGAAGGTTCCATTCCGTTTGGACTCCGTTTGATATTCCTTTTCTGCGAAACACTGAAATAGGCAAAAAAAGCAATTTGGGCTGGGCCTCCGGTTAATAGGTTAGTCCCAAAAATAATATAAAAGTGTATAAATAAGCCCATTAAACATCTAAAAAAGAATATATAATAGCAGGGAGCGATCAAAAATTATAGATACGTTGGAGGCGTATCAAGCATCCCCAAGCTTAATTCCTGCTCGTCCTCGAGTAGGTAAATGATAAAAACAGAATTTTTGATGCGGAATGCTACTTAGCATAATTTTCAATGTAATTCTCTTATTTGTGGTATGAATATTCAGATCCGAAAGATTCAAGATAAAAGTTTAGTATTGACATAAAAGTAATGATACTTCAAGCATACTAATAAAGCAATCATGTCTTCTCAAAATAACATGGCCAAAGAAAGTTATCCCTACAAAATCATATAGTCTGGCTATGCTCTATCTTCACCACACAAAGTATTTAAATCATGCACAACCCCGATGACAAGCCAAGCAATTGTTTCATACTTTTGATGTTCTCGAACTTTTTCAATCTTCACGCAATACATGAGCGTGAGCCATGGATATAGCACTATAGGTGGAATAGAATGGTGGTTGTGGAGAAGACAAAAAAGGGGAAGATAGTCACACATCAACTAGGCGTATCAACGGGCTATGGAGATGCCCATTAATAGATATCAATGTGAGTGAGTAGGGATTGCCATGCAACGGATGCACTAGAGCTATAAGTGTATGAAAGCTCAACAAAAGAAACTAATTGGGTGTGCATCCAACTCGCTTGCTCACGAAGACCTAGGGCATTTTGAGGAAGCCCATCATTGGAATAGACAAGCCAAGTTCTATATTGTGAAATTCCCACTAGTATATGAAAGTGACAAAACAAGAGACTCTCTATCATAAAGATCATGGTGCTACTTTGAAGCACAAGTGTGGAAAAAGGATAGTAGCATTGTCCCTTCTCTCTTTTCTCTCATCATTTTTTTGTTGGGCCTTTTCTCTCTTTTTTATGGCCTCTTTTTTTTAGTCCGGAGTCTCATCCCGACTTGTGGGGGAATCATAGTCTCCATCATCCTTTCCTCACTTGGGACAATGCTCTAATAAGATGATCATCACACTTTTATTTACTTACAACTCAAGTATTACAACTCAATACCTAGAACAAAATATGACTCTATATGAATGCATCCGGCGGTGTACCGGGATATGCAATGAATCAAGAGTGACATGTATGAAGATAATGAACAGTGGCTTTGCCACAAATACGATGTCAACTACATGATCATGCAAAGCAATATGAAAATGATGGAGCGTGTCATAGTAAATGGAACGGTGGTAAGTTGCATGGCAATATATCTCTGAATGGCTATGGAAATGCCATGATAGGTAGGTATGGTGGCTGTTTTGAGGAAGGTATATGGTGGGTGTATGATACCGGCGAAAAGTGCGCGGTATTAGAGAGGCTAGCAATGGCGGAAGGATAAGAGTGCATATAATCCATGGACTCAACATTAGTCATAAAGAACTCATATACTTGTTGCCAAAATCTATTAGTTATCAAAACAAAGTATTACGCACATGCTCCTTGGGGGATAGATTGGTAGGAAAAGACCATCGCTCGTCCCCGACCGCCATTCATAAGGAAGACAATCAATAAATAAATCATGCTCCGACTTCATCACATAACGGTTCACCATACGTGCATGCTACGGGAATCACAAACTTTAACACAAGTATTTCTCAAATTCATGACCACTCAACTAGCATGACTCTAATATCACCATCTTCATATCTCAAAACAATTATCAAGTATCAAACTTCTCTTAGTATTCAACGCACTTATAAGAAAGTTTTTACTAGTCTTGGATGCCTATCATATTAGGACTAACTTCACAATTAAAGCAAATTACCATGCTGTTTTGTAGGACTCTCAAAATAATATAAGTGAAGCATGAGAGAACAATAGTTTCTATAAAACAAACCACCACCGTGCTCTAAAAGATATAAGTGAAGCACTAGAGCAAAAAACTATATAGCTCAAAAGATATAAGTGAAGCACATAGAGTATTCTAATAAATTCCGAATCATGTGTGTCTCTCTCTAAAGGTGTGTACAGCGAGGATGATTGTGGTAAACTAAAAACAAAGACTCAAATTATACAAGACGCTCCAAGCAAAACACATATCATGTGGTGAATAAAAATATAGCTCCAAGTAAAGTTACCAATGGACGAAGACGAAAGAGGGGATGCCTTCCGGGGCATCCCCAATATTTGGCTTTTGTCCTTAGGTTTACCTTGGGGTGCCTTGGGCATCCCCAAGCTTAGGCTCTTGCCACTCCTTGTTCCATAATCCATCAAATCCTTACCCAAAACTTGAAAACTTCACAACACAAAACTTAACAGAAAATCTCATGAGCTCCGTTAGCGAAAGAAAACAAAACACCACTTCAAGGTACTGTATTGAACTCATTCTTTATTTATATTGGTGTTAAACCACTGTATTCCAACTTCTCTATGGTTTATAAACTCTTTTAATAGCCATAGATTCATCAAAATAAGCAAACAACACACGAAAAACAGAATCTGTCAAAAGCAGAACAGTCTGTAGTAATCTATACCTAACGCAAACTTCTGGAACTCAGAAAAATCTACCAAAATAGGACGACCTAGATAATTTGTTTGTTGATCTTCTGCAATTGGAATCAGTATTTTATCACGTTCTGGTGATTTTTAACAATTGTTTTCGTGAACAGAAAGTTTCTGAAAGTTTCAGCAAGATCAAACAACTATCATCCAGGAAGATCCTATAGGTTTCACTTGGCACAAACACTAATTAAAACACAAAAACAAATCTAACCAGAGGCTAGATCAAAGATTTATTCCTAAACAAGAGCAAAAAGCAAAAAACTAAAATAAAATTGGGTTGCCTCCCAACAAGCGCTATCGTTTAACGCCCTTAGCTAGGCATAAAAACAAGGATAGATCTAGGTATTGCCATCTTTAGTTGGAAATCCATAAGTAGCTCTCATAATAATTCATAAGGTAATTTTATTTTCTTTCTAGAAAAGTGTTCCATGCCTTTCCTTAATGGAAATTTGAATCTAATATTTCCTTCCTTCATATCAATAATTGCACCAATCATTCTAAGGAAAGGTCTACCAAGAATAATAGGACATGAAGGATTGCAATCTATGTCAAGAACAATGAAATCCACGGGCACATAGTTCCTATTTGCAACAATAAGAACATCATTAATTCTTCCCATAGGTTTCTTAATAGTGGAATCCGCAAGATGCAAGTTTAGAGAACAATCATCAAATTCGCGGAAACCTAACAAATCACACAAAGTTTTTGGAATCGTGGAAACACTAGCAGCCAAAGCACACAAAGCATAGCATTCATGATCTTTAATTTTAATTTTAATAGTAGGTTCCCACTCATCATAAAGTTTTCTAGGGATAGAAACTTCCAACTCAAGTTTTTCTTCATAAGATTGCATCAAAGCATCAATGATATGTTTGGTAAAGGCTTTATTTTGACTATAAGCATGAGGAGAATTTAGCACGGATTGCAACAAGGAAATGCAATCTATTAAAGAGCAATTATCATAATTAAATTCCTTGAAATACAAAATACTGGGTTCATTGATATCTAAAGTTTTGACCTCTTCAATCCCACTTTTACCAATTTTAGCATCAAGATCTAAAAACTCTGAATTTTTGGGACGCCTTCTAACTAAAGTTGACTCATATCCAGTCCCATCATTATCAAGATTCATATTGCAAAACAAAGATTTAATAGGAGACACATCAATAACTTTTAGATCTTCATCTTTATTCTCATAAAAACTAGAAGAACACGCTTTCACAAAGCAATCTTTCTTAGCACGCATCCTAGCGGTTCTTTCTTTGCACTCATAAATGGAAATTCTCATGGCTTTGAGAGACTCATTGATATCATGCTTAGGTGGAGTAGATCTAAGTTTCAAAGAATCAACATCAAGAGAAATTCTATCCACGTTCCTAGCCAATTCATCAATTTTAGGCAATTTTTCTTCAAGCAAAGCGTTGAAATTCTTTTGGGAAATCATAAATTCTTTAACACTAGTCTCAAAATCAGAGGGCATCTTATTAAAATTTCCATAAGAGTTGTTGTAGGAATTACCATAATTATTTTTTGATAGAAAGACTGTAAGGGAACCCCCTACAGTATAATTGGTGCAACAACCCCAAATTGCAAGTACATGCCTTGAACCTGGGTGGGTGGGAAGGCATCAGCCCCTTCCCACCTCTAGGCTATGCCTTAGTCTGCTAATTACCATAATTATAAGAGGAATTACTAGGATACGGCCTAGGATTAAAGTTTCCTCTATAAGCGTTGTTACCAAAATTGTTCCTACCAACAAAGTTCACATCCATTGATTCATTATTATTCTCAATCAAGGTAGTCAAAGGCTTATCATTAGGATCAGAAGAAACACTCTTATTAGCAAATAATTTCATAAGTTCATCCATCTTTCCACTCAAAACATTAATTTCTTCAATCGCATGAACCTTTTTACTAGTAGATCTTTCGGTGTGCCATTAAGAATAATTAACCATAATTTATCTAGGAGTTTAGTAGCTTCTCCTAAAGTGATTTCCATAAAAGTGCCTCCCGCGGCCGAATCTAAAAGAAGCAAAATTCAATCCGGCATAAATTTTTTGTATAATCATCCACAAATTCAAACCATGATTAGGGCAATTACGTATCATTAGTTTCATCCTTTCCCAAGCTTGTGCAACATGTTCATGATCAAGTTGCTTAAAATTCATAATATCATTTCTAAGGGAGATGATTTTAGCGGGAGGAAAATACTTAGAGATAAAAGCATCT
Source organism: Aegilops tauschii subsp. strangulata (assembly GCF_002575655.3). Taxonomy (NCBI): domain Eukaryota; kingdom Viridiplantae; phylum Streptophyta; class Magnoliopsida; order Poales; family Poaceae; genus Aegilops; species Aegilops tauschii. Next base: position 505,150,681 of record NC_053039.3, read on the forward strand.
TTGCACTTATTCCAAGAATCAATACTATTTTTAGGCAAAGATGAAAACCAAGTTTTAGCACGATCTCTAAGCGAAAAAGGAAATAGCTTCAACTTAACAATATCATTGTCCACATCTTTCTTCTTTTGCATATAACACAAATCAACAAAGCTATTTAGATGGGTAGCGGCATCTTCACTAGGAAGGCCGGCAAATTGATATTTCATGACAAGATTCAGCAAAGCAGCATTAATTTCACAAGGTTCGGCATCGTTAAGAGGAGCACTCGGAGTGCTAAGAAAATAATTGTTGTTGGTATTTGGTAAAGTCACACAATTTAGTATTGTCTTGAGCCATCGTGACAAACAAGCAATCCAACACACAAGCAAACAGGAGGCAAGCGAAAAAGAGGCAAACGGAAAAAGAAGGCGAATAAAACGGCAAGGGTGAAGTGGGGGAGAGGAAAACGAGAGGCAAATGGCAAATAATGTAATGCGAGGGATAAGAGTTTGTGATGGGTACTTGGTATGTCTTGACTTGTGCATAGACTCCCCAGCAACGGCGCCAGAAATGGCTCGTTGTCGGGAGTCAAATCTTGACTTGACTTGGTGTAGGCCTCCCCTACAACGGCGCCAGAAATCCTTCTTTCTACCTCTTGAGCACTGCGTTGGTTTTCCCTTGAAGAGGAAAGGGTGATGCAGTAAAGTAGCGTAAGTATTTCCCTTAGTTTTTGAGAACCAAGGTATCAATCCAGTGGGAGACCACGCGCGTGTCCCACGCACCTACACAAACAAATAAGAACCTCGCAACCAACGCGATAAAGGGGTTGTCAATCCCTTCACGGTCACTTACGAGAGTGAGATCTGATAGAGATGATAAGATAATATTTTTGGTATTTTTCTGATAAAGATTAAAAGTAAAGATTGCAAAGTAAACAAAGATAGAAATAGCTCATTGACGGGAGATTAATATGATGGAGAATAGACCCGGGGGGCATAGGTTTCACTAGTGGCTTCTCTCAAGATAGCATAAGTATTACGGTGGGAAACGAATTACTGTCGAGCAATTGATAGAATTGAGCATAGTTATGAGAATATCTAGGTATGATCATGTATATAGGCATCACGTCCGTGACAAGTAGACCGACTCCTGCATGCATCTACTACTATTACTCCACACATCGACCGCTATCCAGCATGCATCTAGAGTATTAAGTTCATAAGAACAGAGTAACGCTTTAAGCAAGATGACATGATGTAGAGGCATAAACTCATGCAATATGATATAAAACCGATCTTTTTATCCTCGATGGCAACAATACAATACGTGTCGTTTCCCCTACTGTCATTGGGATTGAGCATCGCAAGATTGAACCCAAAGCTAAGCACTTGTCCCATTGCAAGAAAGATCAATCTAGTACGCCAAACCAAACAGATAATTCGAAGAGACTTGCAAAGATAACCAATCATACATAAAAGAATTCAGAGAAGATTCAAATATTGTTCATAGATAATCTTGATCATAAACCCACAATTCATCGGATCTCGACAAACACACCGCAAAAGAAGATTGAATCAAACAGATCTCTAAGAGAATCAAGGAGAACTTTGTATTGAGATCCAAAGAGAGAGAAGAAGCTATCTAGCTAATAACTATGGACCCGAAGGTCTGAGATAAACTACTCACACGTCATCGGAGAGGCTATGGTGTTGATGTAGAAGCCCTCCGTGATCAATGCCCCCTTCGGCGGAGCGCCGGAAAAGGCCCCAAGATGGGATCTCACGGGTAGAGAAGGTTGCGGCGGTGGAAATAGAGTTTTGGCTCCGTCTCTGATGGTTTGGGGGTACGTAGGTATATATAGGAGGAAGAAGTAGCTCGGTGGAGCTACGAGGGGCCCACGAGGGTGGAGGGCACGCCCAAGGGGGGTAGGCGCGCCCCCTGCCTCGTGGCCTCCTCGGTGATTTCTTGACGTCCACTCCAAGTCCTCTGGATCACGTTTGTTCCAAAAATAACTCTCCCGAAGGTTTCATTCCGTTTGGACTCCGTTTGATATTCCTTTTCTGCGAAACACTGAAATAGGCAAAAAAACAGCAATTTGGGCTGGGCCTCCGGTTAATAAGTTAGTCCCAAAAATAATATAAAAGTGTATAAGCCCATTAAACATCCAAAACAGAATATATAATAGCAGGGAGGAATCAAAAATTATAGATACGTTGGAGACGTATCACCTTCCTCCTCCCACCCCCTCCTCCCTCCTCCTCCTCCCTCCTCCCACCGCCCTCCTCCCCCTCCTCCTCTCTCCTCGCTCCTCCTCCTCCCTCCTCCCACCCCCTCCTCCCTCCATCTCTCCTAAACCCTAAACTGTTTTTTCTGTTCTTGTATAATGTAGTTTTTTTACTGTTTTTAGTAAGTGTTTAATAGAAATAGTTTATTTAGGAAGTGGTTAATAGAACTAGTTTATTTATAGTAATTGCCTAATAGAACTAGTTGAATTAGTAAGAAAATTAATTATTTTTATTTATAGTAAGTGCTTAGTTGAAATAGTTGAATTAATAGAACTAGTTTATTTTTAGTAAGAAAATTTAGGTATAGATTTTTTTGTAATTTCGCTTTCAATGTAGAAATGTATTGGAAAATTATATTATTTTTATGTCATTATCACTTTGTCATCAAAGAATGCTATATGAGATTTGATGATCTAAAATTTTACTCGGTGGAATATGCAGGCTTTGTAGAGTCGCGTCTCCTTGGAGTGATCGTTATCTGAGCTACCTCTACTTCCTCTACACCCGAGTCAGTGAGCTAAAAATCCACCTCCTCCTTCTCCACTCCTCGGTGTTGAATAGAGTAGAACTAGTGTTGGGGATATAACTATTAGGTATGACCCGCCCAGGAGGGGCCGGGTTATACCGATGGCGATTCATGAAGCCCAAGACAGATTTGGAAGATGGCGGTTCAGTCAAAGGCCCAAGGCCCAAAGGTGACTCAAGACCCGTAGAGATAAACCGCCATAAGTACATAACTTGTATTGTAAGGCAGAGATAACTAGAGACCGAGCCGGACACTGTTTATGAGCCGGCCGAGATTCTGTGAGCCGCTGGGCATCGACCTCTGTATATAAAGGGACGACCCGGCGGCGGTTCAGGACAAGGAACATCAGATCGAAAGCTAGGTCAAGCGGATTCGCTCCCTAGTAATCGAAACATAAGCAATATCACCTCAACTGGATTAGGCCTTTACCTTCACCGCAAGGGGCCGAACCAGTATAAACCCTCGTGTCCTTTGTCCCATTTTAACCCCTTTAAGCTTCCTAGTTGTGATGGCTTCACGATTAAGTCCTTTCACTAGGACATCTGCCGTGACAATTCCACGACAGTTGGCGCCCACCGTGGGGCCAGCTCACGGTGGATTTGAGTTCTTGAAGGGCAGCTTCGAAGGGCTCAAGGGATACGCTGTGGGCCGGATGACCAAGAGTCGTCGCGGCAAGCTCTACATCGACGATGCAGGCTGAGGCCCCGACGCCGACTCAATTGAGTACGGGTACCGGCTCCCCTTCGTCGGAATACACGTCTTCATCGGCCAGATCGGCGAGCCGGGCCCTGAGCCGGACATCTGCACCGACATCGTCGGGACGGCTCAGCGTGCGAGACCCGCCCGGGCTCAGCCCACCATGAAGCGTGCCTTCGTGGGATGCATCCATGGAGGGGAATTTTCTGAAGGATCTGTGTCTGGCGGTGAGACGTCCATCTACTCTGATGGTGAGTCATCCACGGGTGAGACGGATTCATTGTATCAATTGCAAGACGGTGGGCTTGGAGGTTGTTCCGATGGCAGCAGTATTCCGGACCCCTTTGAGCCGCGGAGCAGAGTGGGGATCTTCATGGCTGGCATGCAACCCGTTCAAAACTGTACGGCTGCGGCAGCGATAACCTTCGGGTCAGTGGCAGCCGGGGCAGGAGGCCCTGCGCGCCCGCCGGCTCAGGTGCTGATGGATCTCATGGATAGGATGACAGCCCTGTTAACCATCATGGTTAATCCGGCGGATCAGGCTCAACATGATGCAGAAGTGGAACGGTTACGTGAGGAGGTAGCACAAGCCAAGGAAAACCTAGCAGCGAAGGACGTCAGGATGTCCATAGAGCGGGCGGCTTTGGATGCTCGAGCTCAGCATATTCAATTAGAGGCTTTCTAGCTGACGATGGATCTGAACGCATCAAATGAGGTCATGAGGAGAAGGCACCAGAAGGCTCAATCCCGTCTGCCTCCGACTTATGATCCTAGAAACCTCTTCCGCACACCTGGTACTGGCCCCAGTAACCCGTCGGAGGTAAACCGGGTTGCAACGCCCGGGGCCGGGACGCCGGTTCAACCACGGGTGATGGAACCTCCTCGTATGAATACTGATCCACCTCATTATGTACCAACACCACGGGGTCATTATTCTAACCCTTTGGAGAACATGATTGAGGGAGTCCTGGACTAAGGGGTCCTCGGGCGTCCGGCCTGTTATCCATGGGCCGGACTGATGGGCTGTGAAGACATGAAGGCCGAAGACTGTACCGTGTACGGATAGGACTCTTCTTGGCGTGGAAGGCAAGCTTGGCGATCAACTATGAAGATTCCTTCCTATGTAACCGACTCTATGTAACCCTAGATCCCTCCGGTGTCTATATAAACTGGAGGGCGTAGTCCGGATAGAACATACTCATTACCATAGTCATACAGGCTAGGCTCCTATGGTTTAGCCATTACGATCTCGTGGTAGATCAACTCTTGTAACACTCATATTCATCAAGATCAATCAAGCAGGAAGTAGGGTATTACCTCCATAGAGAGGGCCCGAACCTGGGTAAACATCGTGTCCCCCGTCTCCTGCAACCATCGACCTTAGACGCACAGTTCGGGACCCCCTACCCGAGATCCGCCGGTTTTGACACCGACATTGGTGCTTTCATTGAGAGTTCCACTATGCCGTTGACGAAAGGTTCGATGGCCCCTTCGATCTTCCATAGTGACGCTGTCCAGGGAGAACCTTCCTCCCCGGACAGATCTTCGTGTTCGGCGGCTTCGTACTACGGGCCAACTCGCTTGGCCATCTGGAGCAGATCGATAGTTACGCCCCTGGCCACCAGGTCAGATTCGGAAGCTTGAACTACGTCGCGGACACCCGCGGAGACTTGATCTTCGACGGATTCGAGACCGTGACGATCGCTCCCCCTCGCTCCGATGAACATGACTTAAATCCGTCATCGGGTCACATCCAAGAGATGGTTCCTGTTCCTGCAACGGCCCTAGAGCCGGAGCAGATCGTGCCATCCGAGGCCACAGAGTCCACGGCGTTGGAGCCGCACACAGACTCGACACCCGGCAATATTTGCGTCAACGGAACTCTGGACTCGTCTCCGGCTATAAGTTCCGGACCATGTACGCCTGCTGACACCGAGCAGGATCGGTTATTGATTTTTGAATTCAGCGCCGCAGGCATCTTCCAGCACTCACCTTTGGGTGATGTGCTAAACTCTTTAAAGAATTTGTCCTTGGAGAAGGACTCACAACCGAACTATGTTCGGTTCGAGCTAGAAGCTGATGATGGGGAATTTTGCTTCCCACCCGCCACCCACTTGATAGCCATTGTCGAGGACTTAACCGACATACTTGATTATGGCTCCAAAGACATTGACGGTATCGACGACGATGCCGACAAGGAGCAAGGCCAAAGCCCGCCAGTCACCGGACGTGGGACGACCACCACTTAGTACGACGTGTACATAGTCGACACACTTAAAAAAGCGCGCAACGATGGCACCGGAGAAAATAGTACTCCGGACGACGCCGAAAAAAATGAAGACCCTGTTGGAGCAAGATCCGAACAGGGGGAACAGGAAAACGGGCAAGCCAGCCCCGATGAACAGGCCCTGCCTAGCGACAATTCGGAGGACGACAATTACCTTCCGCTCTCCGAAGATGAGGTAAGCCTCGGCGACGAAGACTTCATCATACCCGAAGAGCCCCTCGAGCAGGAGGCTTCAAGCGCAGGCTCATAGCTACGGCAAGGAGCCTGAAAAAGAAGCAGCAGCCCATAATTGCTGTTTTTTGCCTATTTCAGAGTTTCGCAGAAAAAGAATATCAAACGGAGTCCAAACGGAATGAAACATTTGGGAACGTGATTTTCGGAACGAACATGATCCAGAGGACTTGGACCCTACGTCAAGAAAGCTACCAGGAAGCCACGAGGTAGGGGCGCGCCTACCCCCCGGGCACGCCCTCCACCCTCGTGGGCCCCACGTTGCTCCACCGACGTACAACTTCCTCCTATATATACCTACGTACCCCCAAACTACCAGATACTGAGCCAAAAACCTAATTCCACCGCCGCAACCTTCTGTACCTGTGAGATCCCATCTTGGGGCATGTTCCGGAGCTCCGCCGGAGGGGGCATCGATCACGGAGGGCTTCTACATCAACACCATAGCCCCTCCGATGAAGTGTGAGTAGTTTACCTCAAACCTTCGGGTCCATAGTTATTAGCTAGATGGCTTCTTCTCTCTTTTTGGATCTCAATAAATGTTCTCCCCCTCTCTTGTGGAGATCTATTCGATGTAGTCTTCTTTTGCGGTGTGTTTGTTGAGACCGATGAATTGTGGGTTTATGATCAAGTTTATCTATGAACAATATTTGAATCTTCTGAATTCTTTTATGTATGATTGGTTATCTTTGCAAGTCTCTTCGAATTATCAGTTTGGTTTGGCCTACTAGATTGATCTTTCTTGCAATGGGAGAAGTGCTTAGCTTTGGGTTCAATCTTGCGGTGTCCTTTCCCAGTGACAGTAGGGGCAGCAAGGCACGTATTGTATTGTTGCCATCGAGGATAAAAAGATGGGGTTTATATCATATTGCATGAGTTTATCCCTCTACATCATGTCATCTTGCTTAAAGCATTACTCTGTTCTTATGAACTTAATACTCTAGATGCATGCTGGATAGCGGTCGATGTGTGGAGTAATAGTAGTAGATGCAGGCAGGAGTCGGTCTACTTGTCTCGGACGTGATGCCTATATACATGATCATACCTAGATATTCTCATAACTATGCTCAATTCTTTCAATTGCTCAACAGTAATTTGTTCACCCACCGTAAATACTTATGCTCTTGAGAGAAGCCACTAGTGAAACCTATGGCCCCCGGGTCTATTTTCCATCATATTAATCTCCCGACAACAAGCTATTTCCATTGCCGTTTTTATTTTACTTTCTTTACTTTGCATCTTTATCATAAAAATACCAAAAATATTATCTTACCATATCTATCAGATCTCACTCTCGTAAGTGACCGTGTAGGGATTGACAACCCCTTATCGTGTTGGTTGCGAGGATTTATTTGTTTGTGTAGGTGCGAGGGACTCGTGTGTGGCCTCCTACTCGATTGATACCTTGGTTCTCAAAAACTGAGGGAAATACTTACGCTACTTTGCTGCATCACCCTTTCCTCTTCAAGGGAAAACCAACGCAGTGCTCAAGAGGTAGCAAGAAGGATTTCTGGCGCCGTTGCCGGGGAGTCTACGCAAAAGTCAACACACCAAGTACCCATCACAAACACTTATCTCCCGCATTACCTTATTTGCCATTTGCCTCTCGTTTTCCTCTCCCCCCACTTCACCCTTGTCGTTTTATTCGCCCTTCCTACTTTCAATCTTGTGTTACCATGTGCCTTCTTTTTGCTTGCATCTTCGCTTGCTAAGAGTTTATGGATCCTCATCCACTTGCTAATCTCTTTAAGAGATCCAATTATGATGAACCTATTGCTAGTGAGTTGAGTGCACTAGATTATCTTTATGAGGTTTTGCTTGAAATTCGTGAATCCGAAAATTGTGATGAAGTACTTTATGAAGCGATTCATGATAGATCTTTGAATAAAAAACATGATTGCAATGATTTTATTATAAATTCTATTGATGTAAATTGTGCTAATAATATGCAAAACCCTAAGCTTGGGGATGCTAGTTTTGCTATGACCTCCACTTGTTGCAATGATCATGATTGGGGTGATTCTTCTTTTGATCTTGAAAATTTATTTAAGCCCCATGACGAATATGAGATTGATTATAATATTTGCAATAATACTGAAAGTGGGTTTGGAGAGGTCATGACTTTAGTTAATGTTAATCCCACTATTTTGGAAGAGTTTCAACTTTGCATGCATGTGGATCGTGTTGAAAATATTTATTGTGATCGCCCTTTTGTTGAATTTGCCTATGATCCTACATGTAATTATTATGAGAGAGGAAAATATGGTTGTAGAAATTTTCATGTTGCTACATTACCTCTCGTTATGTTGAGATTGCTATTGTTTCTTTCCTCTTCCTTGCATATGCTAGTTTTTGCTTGCTATGATAATTTGTTTGCCTATAAAATACCTATGCATAGGAAGTATGTTAGACTTAAGTGTTTTTTTACATGCTTTATGACGCTCTCTTTCAATTCTTGTCTTTCATGTGAGCATCATTAAAATTATCTATGCCTAGCTAGGGGCGTTAAACGATAGTGCTTGTTGGGAGGCAACCCAATTTTATTTTTAGTTTTTTGCTTTTTGCTTCTGTTTAGCAATAAATATTTGATCTAGCCTCTGGTTAGATGTGTTTTTATGTTTTAATTAGTGTTTGTGCCAAGTTTAACCTATAGGATCTTCTTGGATGATAGTTATTTGATCTTGCTGAAAATTGCAGAAACTTTCTGTTCACGAAAATAATTGTTAAAAATCACCAGAACGTGATAAAATATTGATTCCAATTGCTGCTTATCAATAAACAAATTGTCTAGGTCTTCCTATTTTGGCTTATTTTTTGGAGTTCCAGAAGTTTGCGTTAGTTACAGATTACTACAGACTGTTCTATTTTTGACGGATTCTGTTTTTCGTGTGTTGTTTGCTTATTTTGATGAATCTATGGCTAGTAAAATAGTTTATAAACCATAGAGAAGTTGGAATACATTAGGTTTAACACCAATATAAATAAATAATGAGTTCATTACAGTACCTTGAAGTGGTCTTTTGTTTTCTTTTGCTAACGGAGCTCACGAGATTTTCTGCTGAGTTTTGTGTTGTGAAGTTTTCAAGTTTTGGGTGAAAGATTTGATGGATTATGGAACAAGGAGTGGTAAGAGCCTAAGCTTGGGGATGCCCATGGCACCCCCAAGATAATTTAAGGACACCTAAAATCCAAAGCTTGGGGATGCCCCGGAAGGCATCCCCTCTTTCGTCTACTTCCATCGGTAACTTTACTTGGAGCTATATTTTTATTCACCACATGATATGTGTTTTGCTTGGAGCGTCTTGTATTATTTGAGTCTTTATTTTTTAGTTTACCACATTCATCTTTGCTGTACACACCTTTTGAGAGAGACACACATGATTCGGAAATTATTAGGATACTCTATGTGCTTCACTTATATCTTTTGAGTTATATAGTTTTTGCTCTAGTACTTCACTTATATCTTTTAGAGCACGGTGGTGGATTTGTTTTATAGAAACTATTGATCTCTCATGCTTCACTTAGATTATTTTGAGAGTCTTAAATAGCATGGTAATTTGCTTAAATAATCCTAATATGCTAGGTATTCAAGATTAGTAAAAACTTTCTTATGAGTGTGTTGAATACTAAGAGAAGTTTGATGCTTGATGATTGTTTCGAGACATGGAGGTAGTGATATTAAAGTTGTGCTAGTTGAGTAGTTGTGAATTTGAGAAATACTTGTGTTGAAGTTTGCAAGTCCCGTAGCATGCACGTATGGTAAACGTTATGTAACAAATTTGAAACATGAGGTGTTCTTTGATTGTCCTCCTTATGAGTGGCGGTCGGGGACGACCGATGGTCTTTTCCTACCAATCTATCCCCCTAGGAGCATGCGCGTAGTGCTTGGTTTTTTATGACTTGTAGATTTTTGCAATAAGTATGCGAGTTCTTTATGACTAATGTTGAGTCCATGGATTATACGCACTCTCACCTTTCCATCATTGCTAGCCTCTTCGGTACCGTGCATTGCCCTTTCTCACATTGAGAGTTGGTGCAAACTTCGCCGGTGCATCCAAACCCCGTGATATGATACACTCTTTCACACATAAACCTCCTTATATCTTCCTCAAAACAGCCACCATACCTACCTATTATGGCATTTCCATAGCCATTCCGAGATATATTGCCATGCAACTTTCCACCGTTCCGTTTATCATGACACGTTCATCATTGTCATATTGCTTTGCATGATCATGTAGTTGACATAGTATTTGTGGCAAAGCCACCGTTCATCATTCTTTCATACATGTCACTCTTGGTTCATTGCATATCCCGGTACACCGCCGGAGGCATTCATATAGAGTCATACTTTGTTCTAAGTATCGAGTTGTAATCATTGAGTTGTAAATAAATAGAAGTGTGATGATCATCATTTTCTAGAGCATTGTCCCAAGTGAGGAATAAAAAAAGAGAGAAAGGCCATAAAAAAGAGAAGGCCCAAAAAAAAGAATGAGAGAAAAAGAGAGAAGGGACAGTGTTACTATCCTTTTACCACACTTGTGCTTCAAAGTAGCACCATAATCTTCATGATAGAGAGTCTCTTGTTTTGTCACTTTCATATACTAGTGGGAATTTTTCATTATAGAACTTGGCTTGTATATTCCAGCAATGGGCCTCCTCAAGTGCCCTAGGTCTTCGTGAGCAAGCAAGTTGGATGCACACCCACTTAGTTTCATTTGTTGAGCTTTCATATATTTATAGCTCTAGTGCATCCGTTGCATGGCAATCCCTACTCCTTGCATTAACCTCAATCGATAGGCATCTCCATCGCTCATTGATTAGCCTCGTTGATGTGAGACCTTCTCCTTTTTTGTCTTCTCCACATAACCCCCATCATCATATTCTATTCCACCCATAGTGTTATATCCATGGCTCACGCTCATGTATTGCGTGAAGGTTGAAAAAGTTTGAGATTACTAAAGTATGAAACAATTGCTTGGCTTGTCATCGGGGTTGTGCATGATGAGAGCATTCTTGTGTGACGAAAATGGAGCATGACTAAACTATATGATTTTGTAGGGATGAACTTTCTTTGGCCATGTTATTTTGAGAGGACATAATTGCTTAGTTAGTATGCTTGAAGTATTATTATTTCTATGTCAATATTGAACTTTTATCTTGAATCTTTCGGATCTGAATATTCATACCACAATTAAGAAGAATTACATTGAAATTATGCCAAGTAGCATTCCACATCAAAAATTCTGTTTTTATCATTTACCTACTCGAGGAGGAGCAGGAATTAAGCTTGGGGATGCTTGATACGTCTCCAACGTATCTATAATTTTTGATTGCTCCATGCTATATTATCTTCTGTTTTCGACATTATTGGGCTTTATTATACACTTTTATATTATTTTTGGGACTAACCTATTAACCGGAGGCCCAGCCCAGAATTGTTGTTTTTCGCCTATTTCAGAGTTTCGCGGAAAAAGAATATCAAACGGAGTCCAAACGGAATGAAACCTTCGGGAACGTGATTTTTTGAACGAACATGATCCAGGGACTTGGACCCTACGTCAAGAAAGCTACCAGGAAGCCACGAGGTAGGGGGTGCACCTACCCCCCTGGGCGTGCCCTCCACCCTCGTGGGCCCCATGTTGCTCCACCGACGTACTCCTTCCTCCTATATATACCTACGTACCCCCAAACTACCAGATACGGAGCCAAAAACCTAATTCCACCGTCGCAACCTTCTGTACCCGTGAGATCCCATCTTGGGGCCTGTTCCGGAGCTCCGCCGGAGGGGGCATCAATCACGGAGGGCTTCTACATCAACACCATAGCCCCTCCGATGAAGTGTGAGTAGTTTACCTCAGACCTTCGGGTCCATAGTTATTAGCTAGATGGCTTCTTCTCTCTTTTTGGATCTCAATACAATGTTCTCCCCCTCCCTTGTGGAGATCTATTCGATGTAATCTTCTTTTGTAGTGTGTTTGTTGAGACCGATGAATTGTGGGTTTATGATCAAGTTTATCTATGAACAATATTTGAATCTTCTGAATTATTTTATGTATGATTGGTTATCTTTGCAAGTCTCTTCGAATTATCAGTTTGGTTTGGCCTACTAGATTGATCTTTCTTGCAATGGGAGAAGTGCTTAGCTTTGGGTTCAATCTTGTGGTGTCCTTTCCCAGTGACAGTAGGGGCAGCAAGGCACGTATTGTATTGTTGCCATCGAGAATAACAAGACGGGGTTTATATCATATTGCATGAGTTTATCCCTCTACATCATGTCATCTTGCTTAAAGCATTACTCTGTTCTTATGAACTTAATACTCTAGATGCATGCTGGATAGCGGTCGATGTGTGGAGTAATAGTAGTAGATGCAGGCAGGAGTCGGTCTACTTGTCTCGGACGTGATGCCTATATACATGATCATACCTAGATATTCTCATAACTATGCTCAATTCTGTCAATTGCTCAACAGTAATTTGTTCACCCACCGTAAATACTTATGCTCTTCAGAGAAGCCACTAGTGAAACCTATGGCCCGCAGGTCTATTTTCCATCATATTAATCTCCCGACAACAAGCTATTTCCATTGCCGTTTTTATTTTACTTTCTTTACTTTGCATCTTTATCATAAAAATACCAAAAATATTATCTTATCATATCTATCAGATCTCACTCTCGTAAGTGACCGTGTAGGGATTGACAACCCCTTATCGCGTTGGTTGCGCGGATTTATTTGTTTGTGTAGGTGCGAGGGACTCGTGCGTGGCCTCCTACTGGATTGATACCTTGGTTCTCAAAAACTGAGGGAAATACTTACGCTACTTTGCTGCATCACCCTTTCCTCTTCAAGGGAAAACCAACGCAGTGCTCAAGAGGTAGCAAGTGTCCTGGCCAAAAGCTACCTGAAGCATAGATTGCTACATCAGTTCGATGACGAGGCGTTGGAGCCCGTACCATGATCACACAATGCGGCAGGTCGCCGACAATTCTGTCTGGATAAAGAGGCAACTCAAGCCGAACACCAGACCGCCACCGTAAAGGCAAGAATAATGTAGCTCACGATTGTCTAGACAACCTGCAGCCGGACTTGGACAGTAGAGCAGGACACGCAAGACCGATCTACGGATCGCGAAAGCATACCTCAACACGCGACGACAGCTACCTATTCGGACGTGACAAACCTAGCCACGCCCGAGCCGAAAACTGCAAATGGACTCCTTCGGAGTTACGTCGCAGTGTGGCCGAACATAGAGGTGCCGCACACCCGCTTTGCTTCACCAATGAAGTAATGGATCATGAATTCCCCGAAGGATTCAAACCCGTCAATATCGAATCATACGACGGAACAACCGATCCCGCGGTATGGATAGAAGATTTTATCCTCCACATCCATATGGCCCGTGGGGACGACCTCCACGCAATTAAATACCTCCCACTAAAGCTAAAAGGGCCAGCTCGGCACTGGTTAAATGGCCTACCTGAAAATTCCATAGGCACCTGGGAGGACTTGGAGGAGGCCTTCCTCGACAACTTCCTAGGAACATACGTACGGCCGCCGGATGCCGATGACCTAAGTCACATTGTCCAGCAGCCCGGAGAGTCAGCGAGGAAGCTCTTTACTCGGTTCTTAGTCAAAAAGAACCAAATCGTCGACTGTCCGGACGCGGAAGCACTTGCGGCTTTCAGACACAGTGTCCGGGACGAATGGCTTGCACGCCACCTCGATCAAGAAGGACCTAAATCCATGACAGCCCTCACTGCTCTGATGACCCGCTTTTGCGCGGGAGAAGAAAGCTGGCTCGCTCGTAGAAGCAATAGCGCCAGCGACCCGAGCACTTCCGAAATCCGAGACGGCAACGGCAAGCCACGAAGAAGCAAATACAATAGTCGCAATGATAATGAAAGATCACGCGACACAGCGGTCCACGCCGAATTCAGCAATCCTAAGCCCGGTCAACGAAAGAAGCCATTCAAGGCCAAACAAGACGAACCATCCAACCTAGACAGGATATTGGACCGACCCTGCCAGATTCACGGCCACCCCCACAAATCAGCTAATAATACTAACAGAAACTGCTGGGTCTTTAAACAGGTCGGCAAGCTCAACGCCGAACACAAGGGGAAGAGGCCGCCAGGCGACAAGGACGACAGAAAGGTTCAGCAACGAAATACCGGGGCCCTGGAGCAATTTCCACCCGACGATCAACTACTCCTGGAGCGAAAATAGCAGTCCGGCTTCCGCCGCCCACCTCGTACACCTGCAAAATTTGTGCCGCGCATACATCACTACGCACTCAAGATACCATGGGCATTGGCGGAGGCACACTACGGACAAGCCTGCAAGCATCCCCGTCACATTTTTTATCCATTTTCTTTTTATTTCTTCCTTCACTATCCCTTAAAAACAGGTGACGAACAGGACAAACATCTGAAACTGGCTCTATCGGAGTTCGGATCCATACACTCACCTAAGGGGCTATCTCCATCAAGGATTCCCCCCGCCGAGGACTGGCGGCGCAGACGTGCGACAGGAGGTCCAAAATAACTTTTTGTAGACCGCTCTCTCTCTCTATTTTTTGAGCCTGTACTATGCATGTTCCTCCGCCTCTGACCGCGAGCATGTCAAATAGCCGGGAGGATGGCTTTTATATATATAATAAGTAACCATTGGCATATTGCTCAGGTCCCAGTAAACAGTATCCGAACTAGTCATCCATGTTGTTTCGCCAATGACTATGGCTCCTATGGCTGTTGTACAGGCGTACCCTGGCTAACCCGCCAGGGGCTCGGTATGGGAACAAATGAGTTGCCAGCAAAAGTCCGAACAGCTCTATAGCGTACTTCGACGTCGCAAGTTTGGCCTTATATGCATCAGCTCCGAATCATTGTCTTGGGTCAATAGTTGGGTTGCCCAGCTCCTGTGCTTGCTACCCTACGTTCCGCTCAATCGACTAGGGTAGTAAAGGGAGAACTACTGCGATTGTGCTTCCGGTTCATCTGGTCAAGTACCTTAGTAGAGAAAGCCGAAAACTGACTATCATGATGCGGCGAGAGCTGGTCAACCACTTGACGACTTAGTGGAATCTTTAGCGATTCTCCATGTCACACGAAGGATCTTTTTCAGATCAAATATGTAAGGCACCATATGCCGCATACATACCAGGGGCTATGTCATAGTCCCACCATAAAACTTCTATGGCTAAGTGAAAGTGTTAACGCCCTATAGTCCGATTGCCTGGTTCGCCACATTATCACCACCTTTATGGACCAAGACGTTGGATAAAGAGTGATTAAATGCTTTTCCAAACACCCCCGTACTTCCTACGAGGGGGCTGAAGCCCACGACTGGAAAACTTTCAGATTGCATTAAAACGGCCGCACAGGAGGAATTCAAGCCTTCAAGCAAGACATAATAATAGATTAACTATAAAATTGTCTTTTACAATTATCATACACCTTACTCGAACATTATGTCTTTCGAGCATTGACCCTCTATTAAGCGGGCGGCCTCTAGGACATCTTCAAAATAACGCTGCGGTTCAGGACGGTCCTTGCCCTTGGGTGGACTCTTAGCCGCGACATCGATGGCCTTCATCTTTCCCCAGAATGTCTTGACTCAGGCAAAGGCCATCCATGCACCTTCAATGCACGCTGACCGCTTCACAGCATCGATTCGCGGCACTGCGTCAACAAGTCTTTGTACCAAACCGAAGTAGCTATCCGGATTAGGCTCAGTTGGCCACACAACCGGATTATGACATCCTTCATGGCAGCGCCGGATATCCTATGAAGTTTGGTCCATTGGGACATCTGTTCATTGAGCAACAGAGGGCGTTTTGATGCGCCAAACTGCGACCAAAAAAGCTTCTCCGTTGCATACCCATCTCGCGCTTGGTAATACTACGCCGCATCGGAAGAACTCTTCGGCAAGTCCAAGAACTCGTCCGGAGAACTCCACACTTGGTTAAGTTGAGCATAGTTCGGGTCACCGAACTTAGTTTGCAGCAGAAAGGGCTTTCCAGCCGCAATCTCCCTAGCCTGCTGAACCTCCTCACGGGCTGCTCTGGATTCCGACCGCGCTTCTCTCGCCTTTTGTAAGGCCTTGTCCAGTTCAGCCGTTAAGGCTTTATTCTCCTTCTCCAAAAATTCACAGCGGCCAGTGGCATTTTCCAATTCGAGCGCCATCGTGGATATCTTCTCCTCGTCTCGGCGCCGTGCAGCTTGTTCGGCTTTTAGCTCAGCCGATGCCTTTTCGGCAGTAGCATTGCCACACCGGGCCTGCTCCTTGGCCCGGGCCAGCTCCGCTCGAAGAACTTCAACGGCGGCAGCACCATCTGCAGCCATGCACTTTCCAGCATCTAAATTTCAGCGTCATGCTTATACCACAAAAATGTATGGGGATTGCCCCGAATACATACCTTTTGACTCGTCAAGACGCATATTGATTAATGCAAGATCATCCCCTGCCACATCAAGCTTCCGTTGCAGCTCGGGAATTTCCATAGTGCGGGACGTGGCCAAGGGGGAACCAGCCTGTGTTCAAATTCATCAGGTTAATCCTCAAAACGATCCTTTTCGATCCTCCATCTGCTTCCCAGTGGAAGCCAACCCGAGTCTCAGGGGCTACTACCTATACACAGGCGCATCTTTGCAAATAAAACATAGCCAAAAATATTATATCACAAACCTTGAAGCCCTCCAGCAGGCTCATGAAGGCTTCATTTAATCCGCTCTTCGCAGACAAAATTTTCTCAACCACTGTACCCATCAAGGTATGTTGTTCCCTCGAGACAGATGCATTTCGCAACATGTCCCGTAATATGTCCGGAGCCGCTGGGTCTCCGGAAGCCGCTCTAGGAGCACAGTCATCCTTTGAAATAATTTGCTCACCCGTCTCCGGAATCATCGTCGGCTGCAAGCCAGACAGTCCGGGGTCTTTATTATTGGCCCCAGAATCCCGGACGGTCGGAGATCCACCTTCGGGTACTGCCTCTTTCATCCCTTGCATAGCTTGTTTAGCAAGAAAAACTCTCCGCGATGACACTTCGAAGTCGTCCGCCTTATTGGGCGACGAGGACGGGGGAGGCGTCTCGCTTTCCATCATCTCTGGGTGGAGACGTCCCGAAGAAGACGATTGCCCAGAAAAACTATGTGCCAACCTGTAAAAGTGCACGAACGCGTTACGTATATCTTCGGCAACAGCAACGGAGCGGGACGCTATCAAAGTACTCCGGATTCACTTACGGTTTGGCCGAGGGCTTGTCCCCTTGTTGGAGCTATTCAATGGCATCGTTTTCCAAACCCAAGCCGCTCGACGGTGGCATCTTGCCCCTCTTGGGAGACCACCCCTCCCAACCTTCGGAGGGGGCCCTTTTCCCCCTGCTCGGGGAAGGGATACTGGGTCCTCTCCCGCCTCTGTCTTCCGGCGAGGAAAGATCGATTTCTCCGGACTCAGTGTCCGACTTACCTCCGGAACCAAGGTCGTCTTGGGTCTTCTCACTCTCCTCTTTACTCTCCCTTGCCGGCGCCTGGTATGGTGCTGAGGCCAGCATCCTTGTTAACATAGGACTGTCTGAGTCTTCGGGAAGGGGAGCCGGACACCTAATCCGTTCCACTTTCTTTATCCAGCCCTAAAAAGGATGATTCGGTCAGTGTCTTGCCACTGTGTATCCGAATATAAGGTGTTCGACGAACGAGGTACTTACCGGGGTGTCCGGATGGTTGCAGTCGAGGCCGATATCTTCGGTGCCGGCCATTGCTTTCGCTTCCCAAAAAATAATTTCCACATTCCTTCGTGCGTAGTGCCGAAGAAGAGCTGAAGAGTCCGCGGCCCTTCTGGATTGAACTCCCACATGTGGAGAGGCCGTCGCTGGCACGGCAGGGTCCGGTGGACTAGCATTACTTGAACAACATTGATGACATTGATGTCCCTCTCAATAAGGCTTCGGATGCGACTTTGCAAAGTCTGCACCTCGTCCGATGATCGCCAGTCCAACCCCTTATTAATCCACGATGCCAGCTGAATTGGGGAGCTGGATCGAAATTCGAGCGCTGCTGCCCACTTGGAGCCACGGGGCTCGGTGATATAGAAGCACCCCTGCTGCCATAAGTCAGAAGATTTGGCAAAAGATCCTTTCAACCAAACAGCACTAGCAAGCTCGCTCACTATGGCACCACCGCACTCTGCCTGCTTCCCCTCTATCACTTGCGGCTTCACATTGAAGGTCTGGAGCCATAAGCCGAAGTGCGGAGGAGTTCGGAGGAAGGCTTCGCACGTGATGATAAACACCGAGATAAGAAGAATAGAGTCGGGGGCCAGATCGTGAAAATCTAGCCCATAATAGAACATGAGCCCTCGGGCGAAGGGGTTAAGTGCAAACCCTAACCCGCGGAGGAAGTGGGACAAGAACTCGACCCTCTCGCCGGATCTGGGGGTGGGAATAACCTGCCCCTCGGCAGGAAGCCGATGAAGGATTTCCGCGGTCAGATACCTCGCCGCCCGATGCTTTGCAATATCTCCCTCCGTGACAGAAGAAGCCACCCACCGGCCTTGACGGCTGGATCCGGACATGATTGGGGGTTGTGGCGATTGGAACCCGGGTGTTGGAACTCGGGGTAGCAGGGGTTGAGGAAGAAGCAAGCGTGAAAGAAAAAGACGGGTCTGTACCCCTATATAAAGGCCGCGAATATCGAACGTCTCCTCCTAGGCCTCAAAACTTGCCTATTCCCTAGAAGTTGTACCCAAGTGACGGTTGGGTTAACCACGTCTGGGTTGATAAGAATCCCTTAAAAAAGGGAGAGACACGATCTCCGCTGGGATAAGACATGCCAATAAAACCGCGTCTCGAGACGTGGGATGGCGGGCTAGCTAATGGTTCGAAAATAATGGCCGAGTAGGCGTGATGTCATGTTACCAAAAAGTTGTCAGCGGATTGGACTCGTGAAATATTATATATCCTCTGCAGTTGTGTATACAGGTCCGGATACAATTATTACATCTGAAGACTATCTTGGAGTTCGGGAAAAGGGAACCCGCCTTGCAATGCCGAAGACAATCTGCGCGCCGGACTCCTCGTCATTGAAGCCAGGTTCAGGGGCTACTGAGGGAGTCTTGGACTAAGGGGTCCTCGGGCGTCCGGCCTATTATCCATGGGCCGGACTGATGGGCTGTGAAGACATGAAGGCCGAAGACTGTACCCGTGTCCGGATAGGACTCTTCTTGGCGTGGAAGGCAAGCTTGGCGATCAACTATGAATCCTTCCTATGTAACCGACTCTATGTAACCCTAGATCCCTCCGGTGTCTATATAAACTGGAGGGCGTAGTCCGGATAGGACATACTCATTACCATAGTCATACAGGCTAGGCTTCTAGGGTTTAGCCATTACGATCTCGTGGTAGATCAACTCTTGTAACACTCATATTCATCAAGATCAATCAAGCAGGAAGTAGGGTATTGCCTCCATAGAGAGGGCCCGAACCTGGGTAAACATCATGTCCCCCGTCTCCTGCAACCATCGACCTTAGATGCACAGTTCGGGACCCCCTACCCGAGATCCGCCGGTTTTGACACCGACAATGATCGCTGCGGCGGCACGATTGGCGGCTCTCCCGGTGGAGGGCGACTCTCTGACGGCGATTGAAACACGAAGGGTCAGAGAACTTCTTCAGACGGCTCTGACGCAGCAGGAGGCATATTCTTATAGTCGAGACAGGATTCATTCGACCCCTCACCCAAGCCGGAGCCCGAGTTATAGCACGCATATAGATTCAGCAGCCGTTTCAAGCAACGCCCGGCACCGTGACCAGCCGTGCGGGCATGACCCGGTGCGTGATGGAGCTCCTAACTTGGTTGATCAGGACAGGATATGCCAAGAGGCTGAGTGGGCGGCTCAGCAGGCGGCTGAGCAAGCGGCTCAGCGGGCAGCTTACCAGTCTTTTCCGGTTTATCCGACGACTTATATTGAGGCAGGCGTGATCACGAGTACTGGAGGTGTCCCTTGCTTGGTAGCGGCTCTGTGTAATGAGCGTTTGCCCAAGGATTTCAAGGGGCCTCGAAAGGTGCCTAATTACACGGCCCACTTACAGCCCAGGGCATGGATTGAAAGCTATGAGATGGCCATGGAACTACTAGAGATCAGTGACGCGGCAATGGCCAAGTACTTCACCATGATGTTGGATGGAACGGCCCGCACTTGGTTGAAGGGGCTGCCACCTAATTCCATTGGTTCATGGGCAGAGTTAAAAGGCCCGGTTTATTCAGAACTTCAAAGACACATGCAAGCAGCCCATGTCAATTGTGGATTTGACTAATTGCAAGCAAGAGGAAGGTGAGTCCACGACCCATTGGGTGCGACGGGTCAAAGCCATAATACATTCATCTGATAAGATGGATGCCGGCTCTGCAGTCTTAATGTTGGAGAAAAATTGCCGTTTTACGCCTCTGAAACAGAAGCTGGGGCGGCTCAAGCGCGACTGTAATGACATGGGCCAGCTAATGGCGGCTCTCGTCAAGTACGCCGACTCTGATAGTACCAAGGATCCTGAGTCTGACGATGAGAAGACAGGGAAGGGAAAGAAGAACGGCAATGCCAAGGGTCATCGGCATAATCCGGCGAATCAAGGAGGCAATAATAAACGTAAGGCTGACTGTAGCTCGGAGTTTGTGGCAAACACCAATGCATAGGGCAACAATCAATTACGTAAGGGAGACCACCTCCTCGGTCCGGCGGGTCAGGTCCCACTCTTGAGCAGTTTCTAAATGAGCCCTTTCCAAGGCACGGTACTCAGCAGAAACCGGTCACTCACCTATGGAAGGAATGTACGATCATGAAGGCTTTCAAGAACTCTAAAATGTTCAACGGCAATCATGGGCCGGGCGGCGGCTCAGGTGGCGGCGGTTTTCATGGCCCGGGCGGCGGTTCAAATTCCAACTTTCAATGCTCTTAAGGAAATCAAGGTGGCTATAATCAGCAATCTGGCCAGGGAGGTCAACAACAACAGCAGTCTGGATATCAGACCAATCCAAAGTAGCTAAATAGCGGACAGTATCATGTGTTCACCACCATTTTGTGCAAACGGGACCCGAAGCTTCATAAAAGGGCTGTGAACGCTGTTGAGCCGGCAGTTCCTCGTTATTTATGATGGTCTAAGCAGCCTATTCTATGGAGTAGGGAAGATCACCCTCCCCGGGTTGACAATCCGGGTCACTTGTCCTTGGTGGTGGCACCTCAGGTTGGTGGATATAAATTCACTAAGGTGCTCATGGACGGAGGCAGTAGCATCAACATCCTCTATTATGAGACTTTCCGTCGCATGGGGTTGACTGATCAAAATCTTAAGACGTCCAACACTATTTTCCATGGAGTGGTGCCTAGTAAGTCGGTGTACCCAGTGGGTAAGATTGAACTAGAAGTAGCCTTTGGAGATGAGCATGATTCTAGGGCTGAGAGGTTAACTTTTGAGGTGGTCAAAATCAAGAGCCCATATCACGCCCTGTTTGGACGGCTGGCTTATGCTAAGTTCATGGCACGGCCGTGTTATGTTTACCTGCAGCTCAAGATGTCGGGTTATAAGGGAACCATTACGGTGCATGGGAGTCGAAAAATAGCCCTGGAATGTGAGGAGGGCGATGCTGCTTACGGTGAATCTGTTTGTGCAATGGAAGAGTTGAAATTCTACAAGGACAATGTTGACCCGGCGGACATGACGTCTTTGAAGAAGCCAACCACAGAACATGAGCCAGTGCTGAAGTTTAAGTCGGCTGATGACACCAAGCTTGTCGATTTTTTTCCAGGTGACTCATCTAAGCAGTTCAGTATCAGTGCTAATCTAGATCCCAAATAGGAAAGCGCGCTCATCGAGTTCATCCGTGAGAACCGGGACATCTTTGCATGGAAACCTTCTGACATGCCGGGTGTACCGAGAGAACTCGCTGAGCACACTCTCAATATTGATCCAAAGTTTAAGCCGGTCAGGCAGTTTCTTCGGCGGTTCAATGAGGAGAGGCGTAAGGCCATTGGTGAGGAAGTGGCCCGGCTCTTGGCGGCCGGGTTCATTATTGAAGTTTTCCATCAAGAGTGGTTGGCTAACCCGGTGCTCGTACTTAAAAAGAACGGCACCTGCCGTATGTGTGTGGATTACATGGACTTAATCAAGGCTTGTCCGGCTGATCCTTTCGCTCTCCCTCGTATTGATCAAATCATTGATGCTACGGCGGGTTGTGAGCATTTGAGCTTTTTGGATGCTTATTCTGGTTATCATCAGATCAAGATGGCAGTTAAGGACCAGGAGAAAACGGCTTTTGTGACTCCGTTTGGAGCCTTCTGCTATGTGTCTATGCCTTTTGGGCTTAAGAGTGCCCAGGCGACTTATCAGCGATGTGTGCAGAACTGTCTTCACAATCAGATTGGGCGCAATGTTCATGCTTATGTGGACGACATTATGGTGAAGTCCAGAGAGAAGGAGACCGTGGTAGATGATCTGAAGGAAACCTTTGCTAACCTCTGGGTCTACAAGATGATGCTTAACCCGGCCAAGTGTGTTTTTGGAGTGCCAGCGGGCAAGCTTTTGGGTTTTCTGGTTTCTAACAGAGGCATTGAGGCTAACCCGGAGAAGATCAAGGCAATCACTTCTTTGGCTAGGCCGGCGTGTATCAATGATGTTCAGCGTTTGGCGGGTCGTATTGCTGCTTTAAGCCGGTTCATAAGCCGGTTAGGTGAGAAAGCCATACTGCTGTATCAGATGATGAAGAAGACAGACGATTTTGTCTGGAGTGATGCTGCTAACGCTACCTTTGAAGATTTGAAGAGACAGCTCTCTGAGCCGCCAGCCCTTGCTGCTCCCATTGATAAGGAGCCATTATTGTTATATGTGGCTGCTAACACACGTGCTGTCAGTGTGGCCATTGTCGTAGAGCGCAAGGAGGCTGGCAAGGAATATCCGGTTCAACGGCCGGTTTACTACATCAGCGAGGTGCTTATTGAGTCCAAGCAAAGATATACACACTGGAAGAAGCTAGTTTATGGGGTGTTCATGGCAAGCCGGAAGCTTAAGCAATATTTTCAGGGTCATCCCATCATTGTGGATAGTTCTGCTCCTTTAGGAGATATCATTCAAAATAGAGAAGCCACAGGACGAGTCGCCAAGTGGGCCATTGAATTTGGGCCTCATGGTTTAAAGTATGTGCCACGCACTGCTATCAAGTCTCAAGCACTGGTGGACTTCATCGACGATTGGACAGAGCTGCAGATGCCTGAAGAGAAGCCGGACAACACATATTGGACTATTCATTTTGATGGGTCCAGGCAATTGGAGGGCTCGGGGGCTGGAGTTGTTTTAGCTTCCCCTCGAGGTGAAATTTTTTGTTATGTGCTACGGTTGATGTTTCCCTGTACTAACAATGCAGCTGAGTATGAGGCCTTGCTCCATGGTCTTCGGATGGCTAAGGAGATGAGCTTAAGCCGGGTAAGGTGCTTTGGTGACTCAGATTTGGTGGCTCAACAAGTATCTGGCAAGTGGGATTCCAAGGATCCTCTCATGGCGGCTTATTGCCGTGAAGTTGATGCCATTGTTGGACACTTCAAGGGTTACCAAGTGGAGCACATTGATCACGGAAAGAATGAAGCGGCTGATGCTTTAAGCCAGCTGGGGTCTCAGCATAATCCGGTGCCACCTAACACTTTCTTAGATATTCTGCATAACCCTTCTGTCAAGTTGCCTACAGAGGAAGACTTGGCTGTTCCAGACCCGGAAGCACAATTGGTGGCGGCTCTTCATGTCATCCCAGATTGGACAGTGCCATATTTGGCTTATATGACCCGGGGCGAGTTGCCTGAGGATGAAACCTTGGCTAGACAGATAACCCGGCGGTCTAAGTCAATGACAATTGCCAATGGTGAGTTGCATCATCGCAGTGTCACTGGGGCGTTTCAAAGCTGTGTCTCTCCTGAGGAAGGTCAAGAAATTCTTCGTGAGATCCATGAAGGAGATTGTGGCCATCATGCCGGCTCAAAATCTCTTGTGGCCAAAGCTTTCCGTCATGGATTTTATTGGCTGACGGCTCACGCTGATGCGGAAGATTTAGTCAGTAAATGTGATGGTTGCCAGAAATTCTCACGACGGGCTCACGTGTCGGCTCAAGAATTGAGGATGATTCCAATTACTTGGCCGTTTGCAGTCTGGGGGCTCGTCATGGTTGGGCCTTTCAAAAGGTCCAAAGATAAAAAAGACACACCTTCTAGTGGCGGTTGACAAATTCACAAAGTGGGTTGAGGCAGAGTCGGTTAGTAAGTGTGATGCAGCCACGACGGTTCAATTCATGAAAAGGGTGATCTTTCGTTTTGGCTTTCCACACAGCATTATAACTGACAATCGTACTAATCTGTCCAAGGGTGCCATGGAGGAGTTTTGTCAACGTGAGCATATCCGGCTTGACGTTTCATCAGTAGCTCACCCCCAATCCAAAGGTCAAGATGAAAGAGCCAATCAGGAAATCTTGAAGGCATCAAGCCCCGGCTTATGGTTCCTTTACAACGGACACCGGGTTGTTGGGTGGAGGAGTTACCCTCTGTGATATGGAGCATCAATACCACCCCTAACAGGTCTACGGGTTACACGCCTTTCTTCATGGTTTACGGAGCCGAAGCGGTTCTCCCTAGTGACATCCGTCATGACTCGCCCCGCGTGGCGGCTTATGCTGAGGCTGATAATGAACAAGCACGTCAGGATGCACTTGACCTGTTAGATGAGAAGCGTGACTTGGCAGTAGCCCGCTCGGTGATTTACCAGCAGGACTTGCACCGTTATCACAGCCGCCGGGTTAAGTCCAGAACCTTTCAAGAAGGTGATTTGGTGCTCCGGCTCATCCAGGATCAAACTGATGCACACAAGTTATCCCCACCTTGGGAAGGGCCCTTTGTTGTCAGCAAGAACTTGCACAATGGGTCATACTACCTCATTGATGTTCGAGAGCACAAAGACTCACGTAAGTCGGAGGAAGAGACCCGCCGGCCGTGGAATATCACTCATCTTTGGCCTTACTATACTTGAGCCACCGGCTCTCATGATGTACATATTTTGATGATGTATATATTATGATAAGTAATAAAATAGGACCTCTGTCCTTTTCATCCTCAATGATCATATGTCTTCATCATCATAATTTCAAACAACCAATTGGGGGCTGATCGTACTCGAATCTAGTCGTTAAACCTCATGATCACTAGGGGGCTTCCTGTTCAAACATAGGTCGTATTTGAACCAAAGAGAACATAGCTGTTGGTACCCTCTTGATCGGCACAATGCCAAACTCACTAGGGGGCTTCTTGATCGTATTCGAACCATAGCTTAACCCCTTTTGGGTCCGACTTTGATCGTATTCGAATGAGAGTCGTTAAAAAAACTCTCAAGGTCATTTGGGGGCTTCCTGTTCAAACATAGGTCGTATTCGAACCAAAGAGATAATGGCTGTCGGTACCCTCTTGATCGGCACAACGCCAAAGCCACTGGGGACTACATGATCGTATTCGAATCCTAGCTTAACCCCTTTGGTCCGATTTACTGATCGTATTTGAATCAGAAGCCTCAAATTTTTCTTTCTATTTGGCTTAAGATTTTTTGAAGACAATCTTTGTTTTTGTCTTGAGGCTTTTTGTCCAGATCTAAGTATAAGTATGGTTTCAATTTAACCCGGCTTGGTTTTGGACGATAAGTAGCCAGCGTATGACAATCATCATACATGTGGAAGTGTTGGCTTCTAAAAGATTGGGTTATCACCCTTACTGTTCAGTTCACATGAACCGGCGGTGCAAATTCAAAATCACAGGTATGATATTATAGTTGTGTTTCAAAGCTATAATTCATAACAGGCTTATCTGTGTCTCTTCTTTCAATATTAATGGTTGTATGTAAGATCTTATGACCCGCCCTGCGGTAAGCCGCCAAGGGTTCTTGTGATCTATTTCTGTGTGCAGGACAGTTCAAAGACTTTCTTATGCATAAAGAAAATAGATGATAAGTTTAAAAAGGGGAGAGTATAGAGCGGCGGCTTAACAGTATTGAGCACCAAAATGTGCACGATGGCACGACAAAGCAAAGTCATATCTACCCTATTACATGACTCGCCGAGTCCAAATGATTAAATTGTTTTCCAGCAAGGTACAAGTATGAGCCGCCCGACGGGTCAATTCTCTTGTTGGCCTGAAGCTTCCGGATCAACCCTTTCCGCTCCTCCATCCTGTTCCCTGTCCTGGAAGGTTGATGATGACCATTCAATGCCATTCAAAGCTTCAAATTCAGCTTCATTATCAATTAGTCCGGCCGGGTCAACTTCAGGGGTGAAGGTATGCTTACGGATTTGAGGGATCAGGCTGGTCACTTTATAATGCGGCATTGGAATCCTCCAATTCTCCGTGTCATAACCCGGCTGGTACCTAGTGAGATCCGCCTCATCAGCAATCAGGGTGGCCACAGGGCGTATTTCCTTCACACAAGCGGCGAAGTCCTCCTGTTCAAATGATGTGCCATCCTCCTTAAAGCTTGGATATCCAATGGCGATGTCGGCCGGGTCTAACTCCGGTAGCCACGCCTTGGCCCGACTTAAAGCAGCCACGGCTCCGGCTCTTGCAGATGACCGCCTTAATTCATGAAACCGCTGGGTAGCACAGAAAGCCTCTTTAGAACATCCACCAGGAGTGTGGGGACTTCGTTTGACAGGGCAACTGTGGCCAAGGCACGCTGAGATCCAATATAAAGTTGTTCCACGAGCGTGTAAACCGCCTTCAGCTTCACCAGCATGTCCTGGTTGAGGTTGGAGCTCCGGGGGCCTGCATAGCAATATCAGGTGAGTTAAATGACAATTCATATGATCACTAGAAAGATTCAATATTTGACGCTTGCAGGGCGACTTACCAAAGATTGCTGAGACCATCTGAGATACATGGCGTTTTAAGCCGGACAATTCAGTGGTCACCTCTTCAAGAGTTGTTTCTGCTGTTTCAGCTCGTTGGGTTAAGGCAATTTTTTCTTCAGCCCAGGCCTTCTTCTCAACCCCAAACTCGGATTGCAATTTCTCTTGTTCAGCTACACTGAATTCAAATTTGGAATTGGCCTTTTGACTTTCAGTCTCCTGAGCCTCCAAGCGGTTCTTCAATTCAGACAGTTCTGATTGAAGTTGAGTAGTGGTGGCCTGTCCAAATACCGGGTCAAAAATCATGAATATTAGCATACAATATTAAGTCCCAAGCCTTTTGCAAGCAACAACACTTCGCACTTGGGGGCTAATGTTTAACGAAGGTTTTATCTAAGTGACGGTTCATGAGAGTAAGTCCCAAGCACTTTGCAAGCAAGAGTACTTGGCACTTGGGGGCTAATGCATATTGCTGTTAAATCTACATAAGGACTATATTCTGCACAAGCATGTGAAGGACCGGCTCATTCATGTTGATTAAACCGGCCCTTGGGGACTACGGAGTAAGCCGGATTTTTTACAGGTTTGACCAAAGGATATTACTAATGCATATACGTCTGTTCTAAGTCTACAACATATTCATCATAAGCAATAGACTTGGGGGTGGCATAGTAAGGATAATTCAGTGAAGGGAAAGAGTTTATACCTCAAATTTCTGGTGCATTTGCTTCACCATATCAACTTCGAGGTCACGGCTGCTGTGCACTTGGCTAAGATATCCAGAAAAAACTTCCCCAATGCTCATGTGAGTATAATTAGCAATGTCAAATCTAACCTTACGGCGTCCCAGGTGCTCTTCCTTGGCAGAACACTTGGCTAGCACAGTAGGTCTCCACGGCTCAGTGTAGCCGGTCCTGGTAATTTCAACATCAGCATCTTGTGGGTCGTCTGTCTTGGCCGGGCTGGAAGCTTCAAGGGTTACAGAGCCGTCGGTGGCTTGATCAGCAAGCGGGTCAGCGGTTGGCGTTGGCATATCATGAGCCGGTTCAAGCGGCGGCTCAGGAACAGAGGCTTCTGGTGCGGCCGTCTGGAGTTCTGGCTCGCTGATGGAGGGCTCTTCGGCCGGCTTGCTCTTCTTCACCTTCTTGCTGGGCTTTGCTTTTCCGCTGCATAAAGATCAAAATATCAGTACAAATATAAAGAATTGAAATGAATACAGGATAAGTAAATTATCATTACCCTGGAGCGGTCTTAAAAGCCGGCATGTTGGACTGGAGTGAGTCGTCGGAGGAAGGTGAAGTTTCCTGATAATTCGAGTCAGAGGAGTTGAGCGGTTGACGAGTGAGACCCGCCAAAGGATAAAAAGGAGTTAAGTCGGAGGTGACCTCGTTCCGGCGCTTCCTTGGTGTATTTGGTAAGCCGGAGGAGAGTTCTGTGTCCTTGCTGGTCCGGGTCTGCCTCCGTCTCTCATGAATCTGTCGCTTCAAAAGAAATTGAGGATCTTGATAAGCTAAAGGATGTGAAAATCTTACTTTCCAGGTTACTCTTTGGATTTTCTGTCTTGGCAAAGGCTCGGAGTCGGAGGAAATAATAGTTACCTCTTCATCCACTCCGTGACTCGTTCCCGTGTCCTCCTGATGATAATCAGTGTCAATAAGGTGGTTAAAAAAGGAGCCTAGAGAGTCAAGAGCTACCTCCGACTCAGAGGTATCTTCTAGTTGAAGCAAGTCTGAGGTGCTAGTCTTATTTCCTTTCTTCTTGGCGGCGGTTTTCCTGGCGGCTCTCTTGGCCATTCTGGCTCTCTTTCCAGCTTCATGATCGTACTTTGTTTTCCAAATTTTGATATTAGCCTGTGAAAATCAGCAAAAGTCTGAGTAAAGACAAAACATCAAGGATAAAGGTAAAAATGCTCAATTTGGCGGCTTACCGCTAGAGCCGGGTTAGCTTTGCAGAAAGGGCTTAAGCCCACCTTGCCACAGTCTGCTAGGCTTTCGTTCAAGAGCGACTTTGTCATATCATCAATGACGTCGTCAGGTAAATTGTCAGGGTTGTGCCGCAGAGGATCATTCTTCTCGCCTGTGTAGGTGCACATCAAACCAGCACGGTGGCTCAATGGAATGATCCGCCAGGCAAGCCAAACCCGGACCAAGTCGATACCACTTAAACCATTCCCCAAAAGAGCCTTGATTTTAGCCATGGTAGGGGCGAGTTTCTGGCGATCAGCAGCGGACAACTTGTCTGGTAGAGGATGATTAGACTCGAGGCGCAGGGCGCGAAAGCCGGGCAGAGGGTTATCATCAGCCGGAGAAGTGTATTGGCAATAGAACCATGTCTGGTTCCAGTCTTTGGGGTGACTTGGTGGATTCGCATAAGGGAAAATGGCATCTCTCCGTCGTTGGATTGAGACCCCACCAAGCTCCAAGCTAGGCCCGTTGGCACATTCATTCTGGCGGTTCAAATAAAATAACTCTCTGAAGAGTAGCAAGCTGGGCTCTTCTCCAAGATACACGTCACAGAACACTTGAAAGTTGCAAATATTAGACACAGAGTTGGGTCCGATGTCTTGAGGAAGGAGGTCAAAAAAGTGTAGGACGTCTCTAAAAAACTTTGAGCCGGGTGGGGAAAAGCCCCGGTTCATGTGGTCAGTGAAGACGATGACTTCCCCCTCTTTGGGCTGAGGCTTTTCCTCGGTTCGATCGGGTGCACGGTAGGACATGATTTCCTTCTTTGGCAGATAGCCAGTCTTCACAAAGTCGTCAAGTGTACTATCTGTGACGATGGACTTGACCCAATTGCATGAAGTGGGTGTTTTGGGCGGCATTTTGAAGATGGAAGCCTAACAAAGAGTGAAATTGCCGGTTCAAACTTAAGCCGGAGAGGGAAAATATTACAGTGCATATTCAAGATGGCGGCTTACAAAGGGGCCTAATGGTATATGACTAAATTATGTCAGGTTACGTAAACCGCCATGATCAGTGCAAATTATTTAAGCCGCCATGATAAGTTGGATGATGTTTTTTGATCATTTCAATTTAAGTCGGCAATTTGAGCCGCCATGGCTAGATGGATCTAACAAATGCAGTTTTTGCCTAAGTGTTACATAAACAAGTTTCACAGGCTGCGGCTATTATTTTGGATCAACGGCTGTTCGGGAAAAGAAAAATAAATCTAGACCTAAAAACCAGTACGGATGAGTTCATGAGCTTTCACAATATCTTTTCTTCCAGGAAAGGGGATCTACTGATATCAAAAGTGGAAATAAAACTACTGCCGCATTGGTTGTACACCATTTTCAGATCAAAGAAGCTCGCGGTACGAGCATGGAAGATGAACTACGGTGAACTATGAAGAACACAGAGAAACTCGCATACCCTAATGCGGATCTGAGTTATGGGAAGGCAGAAACTTATAGCTGCAGATCTACTGCGGAGGATAGCCGTCGTTCTCTGGATCGACTCAGGTTGATGCAGCGGCCGAGGTTGAGGAAGACGAGGTGCTCTGCGACGGCGGCGGAGCTCGAGCGGCAGAAGAGTTGCGAGAGGAAGAAGACGCTGGAAAGGGGGAGAATGAGGGAAGACCAGTCGTGCCTATTTATAAGGAAAGGCTCTTAAGTGGGCGCGAAAAACAAGGAGGCCAAAAATATGGTTATCCAAGCTACCAGGACGCCTCGATTCTCGGGATGGTCATTAAGATAAGGATCCGTTGAGATATGTTGGATAAAGTGTGAAGTAATGACAGATGATGTCATGGCGGGTTATCACAAATCCAGAAGATGACGTCATGGCGGGTTACAAATTCTCACACAATGAAGAGCAGAAGATTTTTTATAAGTGTTGAAGATTGACATGAACTAGTTCAAATCAATCTGGGGCCTAATGTTGGGGATATAACTATTAGGTATGACCCGCCCAGGAGGGGCCGGGTTATACCTATGGCGATTCATGAAGCCCAAGACAGATTTGGAAGATGGCGGTTCAGTCAAAGGCCCAAGGCCCAAAGGCGACTCAAGACCCGTAGAGATAAACCGCCATAAGTACATAACTTGTATTGTAAGGCAGAGATAGCTAGAGACCGAGCCGGACACAGTTTATGAGCCGGCCGGGAGCCGCTGGGCGTTGACCTCTGTATATAAAGGGACGACCCAGCGACGGTTCAGGACAAGGAACATCAGATCGAAAGCTAGGTCAAGCGGATTCGCTCCCTAGTAATCGAAACATAAGCAATATCACCTCAACTGGATTAGGCCTTTACCTTCACTGCAAGGGGCCGAACCAGTATACACCCTTGTGTCCTTTGTCCCGTTTTAACCCCTTTAAGCTTCCTAGTTGCGATGGCTCCACGATTAAGTCCTTTCACTAGGACATCTGCCGTGACAATTCCACGACAGTTGGCGCCCACCGTGGGGCCAGCTCACGGTGGATAAGATATATCGAAATGCTTCTCAACCAAATGAAATGTTCGGGTTATAAGATATATCGAAATGTTTTTGTCAATATTGAACCATTGAAATGCAATGAGCACCAGTTTATGCTCAAGTGCGAAGTGTTGATTAATTTCCGAGTGGCCTATGTTTTGCCGAAGTGTTGATTCATTTCCGTTCCGGCAAATTTCAGGCGCTCGATATGTCCTATTTTAGCAAAGGTCATGCCGGATTTTCCCGTGAATTTAAGCATGACTTGTGCTAGAATATGTAGGAAATATCGAATGCCCGGATTTGCTAGAAAGAGGATTAAACGACATTTCGAGTTGACTTTAAGTCTGTCGGGGCTCCATACATGACAGTCAAAAAATCAGTGAGGGGGAGTTTCCACCATATATGAGAGAAGAAGAATGCCGACTATTGTCGTGGGGGTCGGTTCTCCTTCTTCTCTTTGTGCTAGACCTTTGTTATGCACTAGGGGAAGAAGGAGTAGTGACCATCATCGACGGTCGAAAAATCAGTGAGGGAGTGTCCACCATATATGAGAGAAGAAGAATGCCAACTATTGTCGTGGGGGTCGCTTCTCCTTATTTTCCTTGTGCTAGACCTTTGTAATGCACTAGGGAAAGGAGGAGTAGCAACCATAACCGACGGTCGCAATATCAGAGAGGGAGTGCCCACCATATACGTGAGATGAGAGTTTAGGAAGGAAGACTCGACATACCTAAAGTCAACCCGTTGCATATTGAGTAATAGTGATCTGTGTGTTGAGTTCCTCGTAGTTGCCTTCGATCGGTTTTCAATTAATGTTTCAACTACGAACATAGGAAATGTCTAACGACGAAAGGGAATTCGTTATGTGCAAAGACTGCAAACACGAGCGCGGCCTGTGCGACAGGCCTCACCTAGTTGGTGGTAGGCGCTTCAGCATCGTGCTGGATGAGAACTTCGAAGTGGATACAATAAGTCACAGCGACAAGTCTTTTTTTGTAATTAAGCATGACTTCTGCTTCTTTTCCCTCAACTTATAATTTTAATTTTTTACTATTCTACTAGTGTATCCCCTGCCATGCAAGAATTTATGTCTTGGATAAGATTGGTTTCAGTACTATGGAAAGTATGGAGGTAAAGAGAGCTCACTTGAGGACCGAGCATGGTTATACTTTTGCCGTAAAATTATACAATGCAGACACCTACTCCTATTTTGAATGTAAAAATTAGAGAGCACTATGCAAGGCTTATGCATTTGAGCCTAATATGCTTATCACCTTTGATATTCGTCCGGAAGATGAAATTGAAGGTAATGTCGACATTTGGGTCGATGTGCAGACGCCTTCAGTTCTACCATTATGTGGGTTTCTCAACCATATGTATTAAGTAATTTATATTGTTTATTTAAAAATAGTTGAATCCTAATTTCTATTGACAGCTTATTTCCATTCAAGCAAACATGTCCGCCGCTTGGTAGACAGCACCTACTGCTGTCCCGGGGCTGAACTAAACTGCGAGGAGATAGGTCATTATGTTTCATGGCTTGAGAATCTTGATACTGTCAAGACAGGTTATTTTCCTGGACTTTGAGATATTAGTACTCAAAACGTGCGACCACTAGTGTGCGTATTGAACTACGGTCACATCTATTTAGGAAATATGGTAAGATTTTTACTATTTGTCCTCAGTGCATGTTTTGCATACATTATTTTTTAAGTTAAACTTCATTGCTAAATATGTTACTACGATGTTCTTCAACAGGGACTCCCGATGAATGTTGTGCCTCGTTGGATCGAGCCTAAAGGTCGCATGACAATGGTTAGGTTACGGCCAAGATATCCTGCATTGCACATGAGTGCATTCATCATT
This sequence comes from Aegilops tauschii subsp. strangulata, assembly GCF_002575655.3. Lineage (NCBI taxonomy): Eukaryota > Viridiplantae > Streptophyta > Magnoliopsida > Poales > Poaceae > Aegilops > Aegilops tauschii. Next base: position 505,183,873 of record NC_053039.3, read on the forward strand.
TCTTGAAGCGAGCAAGTCATAATAGTCAAAGACTAGAGCAAAATTGTGAAGGATCGCAGCAAAGAAGTACTAGGGGGAAGCAATCAGAAGCGCAACCCACAATTAGGAGACAGGTTCATCTGCAATCTCCAATACGATGAAGCAGGAGTGCTACACATGTTTTATGCTATTTTACCTGTGAGAGAGCAGCAGGAGCGATTAGTTAGCTTGAATGAGTTTGAAGATGATGATGTGCTACACTATGACTATGATGATTAAATAGCTAGTGTTGGTGGTAATGACTATGATGATTATTATTAGCTAGTGTTGGTGGTGATTAGATAGCTACACTATGACTATGATGATTAAATAGTGTTAGTGGTAATGACTATGATGATTATTGGCTAGTGTAGTTGGTGATTATATGATGCAAGAGTTATTATATTAATATGATCATGATTATCATGATGATTTGTTATTATGATCATGATTAGTTCTTATATCATTGGTGGAAGGAATGCGGATTAGATTCATGTGGATGGATCAAAAGTGACCAAAAGTTGAATTAGTAGGATCGTCGTCCTAATTCAACTTTTGATTCATCCAAATGAATCTAATCCATCTTTCTTCCTCACAATGATATATTAATTCATCATGGACATAATGATATAACAACCTCTTAATTGGTATTGTATCAAAATCTGTAAACGGCGCGTAAATACACTAAAAAATGAAAAACAGAATACTAGTAGCGCTGGACAGGAAACACGCTACTACTAGTTAGATTAGCAGTAGCGTGGCTTAATTAAAAGCGCTGCAGCTATTAACAGTAGCGCGTTGCTCCAAAGCTCTCTACTGCTACTCATGTATAGCTGTAGCGTGGGCCAACCCGCGCTACTGCTACATGTTAGCCGTAGCGCCATATCAGTAGCGCGGGTGCCCGCGCTACTGATATACCAAATACCCGCGCTACTGCTAGGCTTATCCCTAGTAGTGCACACGTGTGGTTTGGTGTTTCACACAATATTGTAACCATTCCTCCGAACTTTGTTGAAAAAATAAGATGTGGTTTCTAGAAAACACATCATATTAGTTAATGAAATTTAAGGGTACACAAAGACCATCCATTATGTACTCATAGAAAGAAATATAATTTTTTATTAGATTTAATATATTTTCCCCAACGGAGCCCGGCAAGGTGCGAAAATGCTTCACTCGTTCTGCTAGCTCTCACGGACTAGAATATCTGGTGTTGGACTAGAATATCTAGCTTCCTCAAAATAAGAATATATAGCTGGGATATGATATCCGCGGTTGTAGATGCTCTAATGATAGAAGAAGGGATTTTCAAGATTGTTATTTTATTCATGAGTCAAGATGTAGAATTATGAAGCTGACAGTTTGACCAAATTTTCTTATCTCTTGGTTTTAGTACACACGGTGTGGTTTGGTGTTTCACACGATATTGTAACCATTCCGTCGAACTTGGTTGAATAAATAAGACGAGGTTTCTAGAAAAAATATCATATTAGTTAATGAAATTTTATGGGTACACAAAGACCATCCATTATGTAGTCATAGAAAGAAATCCAATTTTGTTAGATTTTTTCCCCAACGGAGCCCGGCAAGGTGAGAAGATGTTGCACTCGTTCTACTTGCTCTAATGGACTAGAATATCTAGCTTCCTCAAAATAAGAATATCTAGCTGGACCAAAATTCAGATAGTAGGCGCCAGACGCCAGTCACGTATAGTAGAAAGTTTAGTCTCGAGATGTAGGCATCTCCAGCTAGTGGCTCACCCTCCTGTAGGTGCAAGTGCAGCGCCACACCATGGCCGTTAAGGAAAAAGAATCTTATACAGGATTTTTTGCTGTTGAGTACAACCAGGTTGCATATGAAATTTCTTCTGGCCGTTAATGTTGCCGATTGTTGCTTGGCATGGGAATCGCCCAGCCCTCCTTCCTCGGCGTCCACGCCAGACCAAACAAGGGAGGCGTGTCGCCTCCGTTTGCAGCCACGTACGTATGCACGTCCATCGGCGATCAACTTGCATGGGATCCCTCCCCTCCTCTACAAATACGCGCCGCACGGGGCGAGGGGAATCAAGCCAATCACCTGCATCACGCTAGCTAGCTACCTCCTCTCTCCTCTCCTGCCTGCCTGCAGGTGCAAGAAGAAAAGAAAGTACGCGCAGCCGTCAGACGTCTTCGGAGATGCTATGCACTGGCGCGAGGCCGCCGCGCTGCGTGCTGTGCGGCGTGGGGGCGGACGTGCACTGCTATGCCGACGCAGTATTCCTCTGCGCGACGTGCCATACCCAGGCGCACTGCACCAGCTCCCTCGCGTCCCACCACCGCCTCACGCGCGTCCCGCCCGAGCCCAACCACGCCCGCGCAGAGGTTTCGGCCAGGGCGATGGACCTGGATCCCTAGGTAGCGCGCCTACGTCCCGCCGCAGCCGGCCGCACGCATGTGCCGTCGCCCAACGACATCCGCACGGAGGTTACAGCCAGGGCGATGGGCCTCGACCCCTGGGCTGTGCGCCTACGTGCCGTCGCAGCCGGCCGCACGTATGTCCCGCCGCCCAGCGACGTTCGTGACCGTTGCGGGGCCGCGCTCCAGCTTTTGGCCAGGCGGGTAGGACTGGACACGGGGGATTCGCGCCTGCGTGCCGCCGCAGCCTTCCGCACGCTCCGGTCGAGTTCGCCGCCGCGCTGCGCATGCCACTACGCGTCGCGATGGCTGCCGCGCTGTGGAGGGAGGTGACGGCTCACGGGGCGTCCATGAGCCCGGCCACGCGCTCCAGCGCATGGCAACCTGGGCACACGTGCCAACGAGTTTCCTTGTGGCGGTGGCAGCGGCGACCGGGCGAGCGCGCGAAGTAAGGACGGCCACAGTGGACGTTGAGGAGGACTCGGTGGACTGCGCGATCGTGAGTCCACGGAGGATACCACAGGAGCTTTCCTTATTCGTGTAGTATATCTACTAGTGGTCTACTGCTATGCCAGTGCGGTGCAACATGAGACAATTGACGCATTGCTATGTGAAAAGGGCTAGTTTCATCGTCCACCAAAATGCCCAACAGGGCGGCATAAGCTCCACAGTCAATGTAGTATTTCCCGTCCATGGATTTAGTTGACTTACTCAATCACCCTAAGGGAGATTTTAATAACATTATATTGTAATCTTACATGTGTCATTTTGGGGCGTGGCTATATGCCCACTAGTAAGTGCATCTAGTGCCACCCCTAGTTGGTTTTGGAGTATTGACGACAAACCTGGTTGAGGGACTAATGTGTTTGTGAGAATTGCAGGATAACACAGGTAGTAGTCCCTCATTGAGTCGGTTTACCTACCGGAGATGACCCCTAAAAATGTATGAAGACATTGAAGACAATGGTGGTATGTGAAGACTATGGAGCGCGAAGACTTAGTTGTTTCGTTGTTTCCTTTTCTTCTTTGTTGAGTCGTAGGAACCACCGTACTGTTAAGTGGGGTCCCAGTGAACAAAGTCAGATTGACTGAAGTGATGCTCAACCAAAATCCTATGTCTTCGAGCGAAGACAATGAGAGCAAATCTTATCCAGAGCTGGATGAGTCAGCTTTACTTGTAGCCCAAGTAAAGTTGTCGCGTGTGTTTGAAATCTGACCGTTGGAACACGTGTCAGTTCCTTAGTGACCCAGGGTCATTTCGGACAAATCAGGTCGGGTTGCCTAGTGGCTATAAATAGCCCACCCCCTACACCATAAATTGGTGGCTGCTCAGAGTTAGTGCACAGCTTTTGTCGTTTAAGAGCAACCCACCTCCGAAGCTTTTGAGAGAGAGAAATCCTTGCGAGGACAAAGCCCAAACACCCAGAGCCAAAGAGTGTTAGGCATCACTGAAGTCTTTCTGTCCGCGTGACCTGAAGACTTGTTACACTTGAGGACTGTGAATCCTCCAGACGGTTAGGCGTCGTGTTCTGAGCATCCAAGAGTCATTGTGGATCGCCGGTGAACGAAGTCTGTGAAGGTTTGGAAGTCTACCTTGAAGACTTACCAGAGTGATTGGGCGAGGACTGGGTGTCCTTAGCTCAAGGGGAATAAGGTGAAGACGCGGTCATCTGAGTTGAATCTCAGCCTCCCTAACCAGACGTACAGTTGTCACAGCAACTGGAACTGGTCCAACAAATCCTGTGTCCTCAACAAGTGACTGGTTATATCCTCTCCCTCTCCTTACTTACAGTTCGTCTTCGTGAAGTCATTGCCTATTTGCTTTACCTATTTGTCTTCACTGTGTGACTACTATCGTTGTTTGGCTTCATACCATCTTCCATCCTGATCCTTACTACCTAGCTGCTATTAGTCTTCGTGCTTTCACTTCATTGCATACTTGACTGTGGGTTGCTTAGTGTAGTTTACCTTCCGCTGCATATCAATAGGTTCATTTTTATTGTTTGTCTTCGAAACTCTCATGTTTTTAAGACTTTCATAAAAATCACCTATTCACCCCCCCCCCTCTAGTCGATAACTAGCACTTTCAATTGGTATCAGAGCAAGGTACTGCCTTGTTCTGTGTGATTCGGTTTAACCACCTGGAGTTTTAGCTATGTCGACTGCAGGGATAATCAAAGTCTCCGCTGCTTGCCCCGTCTTCGATGGAACTGAATATCCCTACTGGAAGAATAAGATGTCGCATGCATCTTGAAGCCATTGATGTCGACGTCTGGTATGTCGTCAAGAATGGCGTTCCCAAGACTGGTGAAGGTGTCACCCCTGCTGATGTCAAGAAGTTTATTCAACTGGATTCTACTGCCAAGAACATCATCTGTGGTCATCTGACCAAAGGACAGTATGGCCGTGTGAGTGCTCTGGGAACGTCGAAGCAAGTCTGGGACTGGCTCTCCAAGGTCAATGAAGGCGTCTCAACCCAGAGAGATCAAAGGATCAGTGTTCTTCGCAACCTCTTCAACCGCTTCAAGAGAAACGACAATGAGAATGTCCAGCTCACGTTTGATCGGCTCACTGACATCACAAATGAGCTTCGTGCTCTCGGCGCCACTGAGATCACCAAGCATGAAATCGTCAAGACACTACTGAGATCACTTGACAGCTCGTTCGACACCCTTGCCCTCATGATACAAGAACGCCCTGACTTCAAGACACTCGATCCGTCTGATATACTTGAGAGGCTCAACACACATGAGTTCCAGCTATCTGAGAAAAGACATATCTATGGTCCCAACTACGGACGAACTCGTGCTTTGAAGGCAAAAGTTGTTTCCTCATCTGAAGAAGAATCTGACTGCAGTTCTGATGATCCTGAAGACATTGGAAAGGAACTTGCTATGCTTGTGAAGAAGTTCCAGAAGTTCACTAAGAAGAAGGGCTTCAGAAAGTCTTCATGATCTAGCCCAAGAAATGATGAAGCTTCCACTCATGACTACAAGAAGAGAACATGTCACAAGTGCAAGAAACCTGGACACTACATCTCTGAGTGTCCACAGTGGGACAATGAGAACAAGAAGAAGAAGAAGAGCAAGGAATATGATTCAGATGACAAGAAGAAGAAGAAATCCTCAAAGTCTTCTTCCAAGTCCTCATCCAAGTCTTCATCTCATAAGAAGAGCTCATCTGGCAAGGCTCGTGCTTTTGTCGGTAAGGAGATGGATTCAAAGGAGGAGTCTGCTTCTGAGGAGGCGGAGGTGGAGTCTGAGGAGGAGTCTGACCCTGGCGTTGCAAGTCTGGCTCTAGCTACAGCCTACGTTGCCAAGTCCATCTTCAACACTGAAGACAATGGCTCCGTCACCAACGCTGAAGCTAATGACAAGGACGACTCTGCTCCGACCTACTGCTTCATGGCACGTGGTGCCAAGGTAAAATCACGCGATGCTTACTTTCAAACATCTAGTGAAGATGACTCTGATTGTGAATCCAAACCCAGCTACAAAACACTTGCTAAAATTGCAACTGAACAACAGAAAGCTATGGAACATACTCAAAAACTGTTAGATAAAAGCGATGACCTGTTGGACGCTGAAATGACCCGTTCTCAGTCCTTAATTGAAGACATAAAAAATCTTCATGTTAAGTACCAGGAACTTGAAAGTCCTCATGAAACGCTCTCAACAACTCATGAAAAGATCTCCTAAGATTATCTTCAAAGGAAGCAAGAGCTTGAGAAATTGAGAGCGACTCATGAAGATCTTCAAAAAGAGAATGAGTCACTTCGCGCTCAACCGATCAGTTCCGCTCAGGAAGGATTTGAACCACCATGTCTAAAATGCCTTGAGCGTGATAACGCTACTTCTGTTGCTGAATGTTCTACTACTGCTACTGTTGCAATATCTTCAACTGCTGATGTGGTAACTAACCCCTCTGCTGAGGATACCACTACTATTGATGATGAAAATGCTAGGTTGAAGACATTGCTTGAAACAGGGATGTACAAAAGTCTCAAAGGGCATCAGACACTGTGCGATGTCCTCAAAAAGCAGATTCTGAACCGAAACCCTAGGAAAGAGGGTGTTGGGTTCGAGAGGAAAATGAATGTTGATGGCTCCTACTAGAAGCCTGAGCAGTACCCCAAAACCACATGGGTTGCTGCAAAGGGACCTTCAGTGGATCCATCCACCTTATCTGGCTTCACCTGTGCTAACCCTATTATCATTGATGAATCCTTTGATGCAAACTATAAACTGTTTAAGAATCGGAATGGTGAAGTGTTTGCCAGATATATTGGTACTAACTGCAGGAATGTGTCACCTATGAAGAAGATTTGGGTTCCCAAAAGTTGTCTTGAGAATCTTCCCGTGAATGTCATCATGACACCACCTGGGAAGAAGACAAATCCCATACCAAAGGCTTCATATGGTCCAAAGGCTTCATACAGATACAGGACTCAACTGAGTCACCCTAACGCCAATGTTTTGCAGGGAAACCATACTCAGACTTATGAATATGAGCGTGTGTCTTCAAACCGCTATGTTCATAAAACTAAGAACTTTTCTGCTTATTCATATGAGTATCATTCTTCTCCTGCAAGGCTATTTGCTAGGGCTCCAAAGCCAAAGTTCTCAGATGCTGCACTTAGACTCATTGCTTCTAAGCCACCCCTGAAGATGTGGGTGGTTAAGAAGAATTAACTTTCTTTTGCAGGGAAAGGTCTCCAGCCGGAAATCAAAGGCGTCTGATGCTATAGCTGGGGACCTAAAACATCTTGTAGGGCGCAAGATCAAATGCCCAAATGGTCTCACTATGTATTTTGTTCCTGAATCGTTTGCCAATCATCCTATCAATCCTAATCTTGATCTGAGCTTTGATAATCCTCTTGCCCGTGAAATGTTTATGCTTCACAATACTCTTGGTGAAGCCTATCCCCCTAACTGTACTGTAGGGTATGACACCTCATGCTTCAGAATGGATTATGGACAGCGGATGCACTAATCATATGACTGGTGATCGAAGTCTTCTCATGGACTCAACCTTACGTCCATCTAACAAGAGTCACATCACATTTGCTGACACTGGTAAAAGCAAGGTATTGGGTCTAGGTAGAGTTGCAATCTCAAAGGATCAACACATGGATAAAGTGATGCTTGTTGAATCCCTTGGTTTCAACTTAATGTCTGTCTCAATGCTTTGTGACTTGAACATGATTGTGATATTTGGAAAATATCGTTAACTTGTACTAATGGAATCTGACAAGTCTCTAGTCTTCGAAGGGCACCGGAAAGATGATCTGTACATGGTAGATTTCTCAGCAGGGCCACAGCTTGCCATATGCCTTCTTGCAAAAGCTTCAGAGTGTTGGCTCTGGCATCGGAGGCTAGGGCATGCTGGCATGAGGAACTTACACACTCTCGCAAAGAAGAAGCATGTCATAGGCAGCGTCAAGTTCAAGAAGGATCACTTGTGCGGTGCCTGCGAAGCTGGAAAGATGACTAGGGCCAAGCATCCCTCGAAGACAATCATGACAACATCTCAACCCTTCGAGCTGCTACAAATGGACTTATTTGGCCCTACTCACTACTCTACTCTCACTACTACTGCTTGTCTCTATGGCTTCATCATTGTTGATGATGATTCAAGATATACATGGGTGCACATAATTCTCTACAAGACTGAAGTGCAGGATGTCTTCAGACGCTTCGCCAACCGTGCCATGAACAACTATGGCGTCAAGATCAAGCATATCAGGAGTGACAACGGCACAGTTCAAGAACACCGGCCTCGACCTTTACTTGGATACATTGGGAATCATCATGAGTTCTCCGCTCCGTACACACCTCAGCAGAATGGCATCGTGGAGCGCAAGAACAGAACACTCATTGAGATGGCTCGGACGATGCTCGATGAATATAAGACACCAAGAAAGTTCTGGCCTGAAGCTATTGATACTGCATGCCATGTCATCAATCGTGTTTATCTTCACAAGCTTCTGAAGAAAAGATCCTATGAACTCCTCACTGGTAAGAAGCCAAATGTCAGTTACTTCAGAGTATTTGGTGCTAGGTGCTGGATCAAGGATCCACATCACACTTCAAAATTTGCACCAAAAGCACATGAAGGTTTTATGCTTGGTTACGGAAAGGATTCGCACTCCTACAGAGTCTTCAACCTCTTTCACTATAAAGTGGTTGAAACTGTGGATGTGCAGTTCGATGAGACTAACGGCTCGCAAAGAGAGCACCTGCCAAATGTGCTAGATGAAGTTCCACCTAGTGAATCCATCAAGCTAATGGGAACTGGAGAAATCATACCGACTGATGTACGGCCTGAAGAGGAACTTATCATTTCCGCACCTAATCAACCTGAAGACAATGCTCAGCCTGAAGACAATCCTCCTAACGATGACAATGATCAGCAAGAGCAAAATCTTCGTCCGGTTCATCCTCGAGTTGCAAATGAAGTACAGATTGAGAAGATAATTGACAGCATCAATGCGCCTGGTCCACTCAGTCGTTCAAGAGCAACACAGCTAGCAAATTTCTGTGGGCACTTTGCATTTGTCTCAATATCTGAACCCAAGAAAGTTGCTGAAGCCTACATGGAACCTGAATGGATTCAAGTTATGCAAGAAGAGCTTCAACAGTTCAAGCTGAACAATGTCTGGGAACTTGTCAAGCGTCCTGACCCCCGCAAGCACAACATAATAGGCACAAAATGGATATATCGAAACAAACAAGATGAGCATGGTCAAGTTGTCAGAAACAAGGCTCGTCTCATTGCTCAAGGATACACTCAAGTTGAAGGGATTGACTTCGATGAAACATTTGCTCCTGTGGCTAGGCTTGAAGCTATTCGCATATTGCTAGCATGCAAACCATCACAACATCTTATTGTATCAAATGGATGTGAAGAGTGCATTTCTCAATGGCAAGATTGAAGAAGAAGTGTATGTTACACAACCTCCTGGCTTTGAAGATCCAAAACATCCTGATATGGTGTACAAGCTAAACAAGGCACTGTATGGCCTCAAACAAGCCCCTCGCGCTTGGTATGACACGCTCAAAGACTTCCTGAAGACCAAAGGCTTCAAACCTGGTTCCCTGGATCCCACACTCTTCAGGAAGACATGTGATGGTGAACTGTTTGTGTGCCAAATATATGTGGATGACATTATCTTCGGTTGCACCAACCAGAAATACAGTGATGAGTTTGGACACATGATGCAAGAGCAATATCAGATGTCCATGATGGGTGAGCTGAAGTTCTTCCTTGGTCTTCAAATTCGTCAGCAAAGGAATGGCATCTTCATATCTCAAGATAAATACCTCAAAGATTGCCTGAAGAAGTTTGGAATGCAAGACTGCAAAGGTTACACGGCGCCAATGCCAACCAAGAGTCATCTGGGTCCTGACGCCAATGGTAAAGAGTTCGATCAAAAGGTATACCGCTCCATGATTGGTTCTTTACTTTATTTATGTGCATCTAGGCCAGATATTATGCTTAGTGTTTGCATGTGTGCTCGATTCCAAGCGGCACCAAAGGAATCGCATCACTTAGTTGTGAAGCGAATTCTTCGATATTTGGCTTACACCCCAACATTAGGATTATGGTATCCAAAGGGCTCAGAGTTTGATTTAGTTGGATTCTCGGATGTTGATTATGCTGGTGACAAGGTGGATCACAAGTCTACATCAGGCACATGTCACTTTTTGGGACGATCACTTGTCTGTTGGTCTTCAAAGAAGCAGAACTGTGTATCACTCTCCACTGCTGAATCTGAATACATTGCTGCTGGATCTTGCTGCGCTCAGCTTCTATGGATGAAGCAAACACTCAAGGACTATGGCATCCATCTGAAACAAGTACCACTCTACTACGACAATGAAAGCGCCATCAAGATTGCCTACAACCGAGTTCAGCACTCGAAGACAAAGCACATTGAAATTCGTCATCACTTTCTCAGAGATCATGTCATGAAGGAAGATATTGATATCATACACGTCAACACTGAAGAGCAACTGGCAGATATCTTCACAAAGCCCTTGGATGAGAAAAGGTTTTGCAAGTTACGGTGTGAGCTAAATATCTTGGAATCCTCAAATGTCCTGTGATCAGGCACACATCCTAACACTTATGCATGTTGATGACTTAGATGTGCAACACATGAAGTAAAGTATATCTTCAATCAATGAAGACTTACATTCTAGGTGTGAATACATTAACACGGAATTTGACTTCGGAGCGCCACGATAATTGTGCGCCGTGTCTGGGTCTAATACTTCCTATACGGTGGGTAACGTCACCACCAAATTCTTCTGTTTGAAGTGTTTTTCTCATGGCGTTACATTTGCTATGTCTTCGCATTTGGTTTGTCTTCAATTTCAACTTGTCTTCATGATTATCTTCACTATGTTGATTTGGTTGCATTCTGATATATACATATATTAGTGTTCTGTCCTCTACAGCATTCACTTATAGCTATGTCTTCTCGTTTGAATCTTTTGAACTAAGTGAATGTGATCGGACCCTAACCTCTCTATGCTTCCTACCTCAAACTCTATCTATCCAAATCATATGCATTCTGTTGAAACTGTTGAATGTCTTCTCTGCGTCCTTGTCAGCAGAAGATACAGAGACAAACATTAAATCTGTTTTAAATGTTCAACTCTTATTGCCTGAAACCCGGAACGGAACGACCATCCGACCGTCCAGGCGGGCGTGGGAACGTGGGACAACTCTAAATGTGTTGCATGTTCGCCACGTGTCCCTCAGATGTGAACCGCCAGGGGCACCTGCGTAATTGCGTTGTGCCGTCCCCTTTCCCTATAAATACATGTCCAATCGCGGTCAAAATCCTTCTTCCACCTCGACAAACCCTAGCGCCACCGCTAGCTCTCGACGACACCGGCGACGAAACGCTTAGCTGCCGCGACCTCTCCGACGCCGTCTTCACGCCGGCCGCGGACATCGTCTTCTCCGCCGCCGTAGGTGTCCTCCGTCGCCAAGTTAGGGCACGGAAGATCGAACTACTCGGCCTCATCTTTTACTCCGTCTAGCAGTTCATCGTGTGGTAAATTAAAAACCCTCTTTTTACCGTCTTTTTGATCCTATAGATTCATCCATTCTACCAAAAGTGGTTTCTGCCTCCACAAATTTGGATCTATCCTGTCTGCATCTCATATAATGCCTAGTATATTCACTTATGCTTCACACATAGTTAGATTCCTCACTTGTACTTATTCTTGGATTCGTACAAATCTGGAACCAACTCTCAACATATAAGTGAATGTCTTCGCACCATGAGGTCAATGTCTTCTAAACTGATTTATCTTCAAAATCTTCTGAGAATGCATCTGACCTCTTCCCCTTCCCTCGCATCTCTAATGTTGTCACAGGTACATGTCCGTGGGAGAATCCCTTGGTTCTCATAGTCTGCATTCATTTGCAGAATTCTTACAGCATCACATCAACTCTCCCAAAGCCAGTTCTTGTCTGACCAGCAGACGGAAGCCCTTGACAGTGTTGAAGCCATTCAGTCTGAACTTCATGGCAACAGAGAAGTTTGCAAGGAAGGGTGGCAGACAGCGCCGTGGGAACACCTCAAGAGATTTGCCTCTTGACCTCTATGAGCTGTACAAGACAGATCCAGAGGAGGACTACAATCAGCGAAAAACCGAATCCAATGGATTCGAAGATATTGGGCAGAACAATGGTACAAGTACAGGTTCGTGACCCAGGAATATGCTGAGAAGAATGCCATCAAGCGACCATGGGGAGACATTTTGTACAAAAATCTTACACCCAGGTCCAGAGCTGAAGCCATTGAACAAGGCTTCTACCCTTGCATGGTCCGTGGACCACAGCCTGAAGACGCCGACCCATCTTCATTGCTATGGTGTCGTGACGACAATCTGTTCAAGCGCAACTTCCAGCTTGCCAAGAACTCTGCCAAAGAAAACAAGAACTTGCGGGGATTAGACTTCAATCCAGGCCCCTCTGCTCCTCGTGCCGATGGCACACGCGAAGTTGAACCCAATCTTGTTGGGCCCTTCTACAACCTAGAGGGTCTCATCACTCATATTATGGTTCAAGGGACAGCCGTGGATGAGCCTGCAGACGACGCTGATTCTGACGAAGCGTCTGCACCACCGAAGACAAAGAAGCTGAAGAAACCTAAAGCTTCGAAGCCTTCCCCTGCACCAACAGCTTTGCGAGTGAAGCCTCTGGTCACTGCTCCTCCTGCACCAAGTGTGCAGTCTGAAGATCTCTCACGCATCTCCAAGACTGAGAAGAAGAACAAGAAGCCTATGCACACCACTGGTCCAGTTCTGACCCCTGCTGTTGTTCTGAGGAACGAGAATGACGCCATTGATCTGTCAAGTGACAACGATCTTGCTGATGACGCTCTTGAACAGCTGATAAAGAGCAAGCAAGAGGCGAAAATCTTCAATGATTTGCCTCTCTTTGACGTGGAAGTATTGAACAACTTCATTGATGAGTGGTTTGACACCCCCAATCTCAGCTTTGACGATCTGCAACTTCCAATTGGCCTAAGCGTCTCCTTCCATGGCGCCATTGCTCCTGAGCTGGCTCTTGCTCAGAAAATTGTTGAGCTGAAGCACAAGATCGATTATGAAAAGGCTCAGTTCAAGAAGCACATGGCCAAGCTCAGCGTGGCAGACATCCAAAACTTCAAGGTCATGCTGCATGAGCTCAAGGAAGCGTTTCACAAGAAACGTGATGAAGCCAAAGGTTCTCGTGAGCGCACGAAAGATTCTTGCTGCCAAGTGTGTTCAAGCTTACAATGAAGCTGAGAAGCGTAAGGCACTTGGGCGTCCTGGCATCGACCCCAAGATGGCTGCTAAGAAGAAGAAGCCATCTGTGGACCAAGCTGAACCAACCAGGCGGGAAGAACCTCGCATTGTCTTCCCAGCCAGTATGACAGGCGTGAAGCCTAAGGTCCCCACAGTGGCTTCAGAGCTTCAGAAGACAAGGGCAGCTGAAGCCAAGGCCAGAAAGCGCAAGACCAAGAACACCACTAATGATGCTCCACCCACCAAGAAGCGCAAGACCAAGAAGAGAGATCGGGCTGCTCCCACAGAGCCCCTTGTAGTCGAGCCGATTTCTGTTGCTCGTCCTGAATTTGCACAACAAGAACATCGAATGATAGTTCATGAGCCTGCTTCCACAGAGGCTCCTGAGGCTGAAGACCTTCCAGCTGTTGACCCCACCCCAGCTGAAGACATTGGTCATCAAGACAACGTGGTATCATCGCCTGTTCTTATGAACAGCGAACTCATCAGCATTGGTCGTCCATTGACGCCAACTGCTCAGGATGCCTCATGGGCTGATCACCCACAAGACTCCCCCCGTCAAGAACGCCAGTTACTCCCCCAACACAGGTCACCACTCTGGTGATTGAAGATGAAGACTTTGTGGCCCAACCAACTCCATCTCCACAAGCGTCGCCAGCGTTCCGCAGGCTTCGCAAAGGACCAAGGCCACAAGTCACTCTGTCAAGTGTTCCAGAAGGAGAAGAGCGCCAATCTGTTTCACGCCAAGTCTTTCCTGAAGCCTCTCCAACTGTGAACAACCCCGAGACTGAAGCCAATATGGCTGAAGATATTCCGGCTGCATCAGCCGATGACCAAGAAGAACCAAGAGAAGAAGAAGCGCGTGTTGCTACACCCCCTACCAACCAAGTTGTTCTCGAGGAGAATGTGTCTGGCCCTCCAGCTACTCAGGTGGAGGTTAACAACCTTGAGGCAGCCACCAACACCAACACTGAAGCCAATGACGTTGTCATGGCTGAAGCTAATGTGGTGCCTGAAGTCAATGAGGTGCCTGAAGTGATAGCACCTGAAGTCAATGTTGCACCTGATGCCAATCTGCAGCCTGAAGTCACTGCCACTGCCACTGCTCCTATACCGCCTCCCAGGCCACATACTATTGAACAAGCATACAACTATGGTCAGCTGGTCACTGTCAGATGGCCTATTCTGGTGCCTCCGCCTGCTGCTGGTCCTCAATTTGACTATCATGTCGAGCACAGGCCTCAGGTCCAGAAGCCTAAGCCAAGACTGCCCAGGTTTCCAGGTACTGCCACTTCACCAGGGTCCTTCAATGCTAATGGCTTCATTGCGCACAACACTTTCTTTGATAGCGCCAAGAACCCCTATTCCAAGCCAAGGATTTCATCAGATCGGTTCTGGAGCTATCAGCAGCGCAGATATTATTCATGTATTCTTTACGATCAAGGGCGCATCTTTCCTCATATGCGTCTTGACTGCGAAGCCCTTGCTAGATTGCCATGCCTTGAAGAAGCCCTTAACTGCTTCCGTGATGCTAGCTTGCTAAACTTTGTGACTGATAAGGAGCATTGGAATGAAGAACTTCTGCTTCAATTCTATGCCACCCTCCACATTCGCGGCTACAACAGGGATCCGAAGACTTGGGTCCTTGAGTGGATGACAGGCAATGTCCATCATGAAGCCAAAGCTTTTGACATCATTGAGCTAACCGGCCTGCCCACTCCAAGAGAATTATATGAACCTGGTTGTCAGCTTCACCGCAATGCTTTGGAGAGTATCTTCCATAAGCCAGAGCCCAACATGAGCCAAATGCTGAGCATGATGAAGCCTCTGCCACATGACGCTGATTACCCAAAGGAGTTCTTTGTCGAAGACCTAGAGTATCTGCCCCGCACTATTTATCACATCATCAGGCGAACTCTATGGCCTGTCAAAGGACATTCTTCAGCAGCAAAACTTGAAGGAGCAATGAAGACTTTGATCTTTTATATCTTCAACGGCATCAGCTTCAATGCTCAAGACTTCTTTATCAGGCAGTTGGCTGCATCAGGCTCTGATCTCTTTGGACTGAAGTTCTACGCTCCGTGGGTCATGCGCCTCATCAAGCTACACTCAGCTGTCAACTATCAGCCCTCTGCTCGCAACCATCTGATCTTTCTGCCAGAGGTTGATATGTCAGTTGAAGCCATATACCCAGAGCCTGCCAAGGAGCCTGTTTGTCTTCACAATGCTGATCACCAAAGCTTCACGCAACCCATTGAAGGAGTCCTGGTCGTCACTCGTGTTTATCCTTTGGCTGGAAATACACGCTTACCTCACCGTGCTCAAACTGAAGCCACTGAAAGCACTATTGCTCAAAGGCCTCGGAAGCGATCTCGTGTTCTCAATGACCGAGAACTTCTCGTTGCCCTGCATCAGAAACAGGATAAGCATCACTTTTGGCTGAAGCGTCAGATGCAAAGCCTCTTGGTGGACGTCAATCGTATTCGCAATCTTGCCACCAAGAATGCCTTTATGAAACCTGTCGGAGGTCATGGAAGAGTTTGACATTGCTGAGTGCTGAAGCAGATCTTCAAGACGATGGCTTCACTGAAAGATTCAAGTTTGACTCCACTCCTCCAAGGAATGATGTCTTGCGTCGAACTCCGTCTCTTGAAGACTCTGATTATTCCTCCTCCGCTGCAACGGTGAATGCAAGAGTGATCGATGATCAAGATGATGCTACTTCACCACCTCCAACTGCAGCATGTATCGACACTGCACCAAGTTCGTCTGCACCGCCAAACCCCGACGCTGACCCTGCATCTTCTCCTACTCCTTCTGGGAACGAGTAGAGGCTCTATGTCTTCAAACCTTTTTGGTCCTTACTGACAAAAGGGGGAGAAGCATATGAGTTGATAGTCTTCAAGAGGGTCCATATGGGCGGTTGCTTTATATTTTGCCTAGTGTTTTCAACTCTCGCTTTTGATACATTTGGTTCTTTGAGTTGTAACACTTAAACTTGATGGTCGTCTGCTACGTTTTCTGCTATTCTGTGATGCGATGATAAATTCCGCATGTGCGAGGATAAATTCCGCACTTAGTCATTTTTGCAGACGTCCATTTTTCATTGTGCATGTCATTATCTTTGTTATATCAAATCATGCATGAAGAATTGTCTTCATAAGTTGAAGAGGATCTCCACAAGTACAACCTGCCATGTGCATTTGCATTCCAAAAGCAAATTACTTATATGCACATCTTCAGGGGGAGCCTTTTGCTACTTATGAAGACAATACCTAAATCCTTTACAATTTCACATATTTTTATCCCCATTGAAAACTTCAACCAGTTTGTCATCAATCACCAAAAAGGGGGAGATTGTAAGTGCATCTAGTGCCACCCCAAGTTGGTTTTGGAGTATTGACGACAAACCTGGTTGAGGGACTAATGTGTTTGTGAGAATTGCAGGATAACACAGGTAGTAGTCCCTCATTGAGTCGGTTTACCTACCGGAGATGACCCCTAAAAATGTATGAAGACATTGAAGACAATGGTGGTATGTGAAGATATTCACATTGAAGACTATGACAAGAGAAGGCATTGCGTGAAGACTATGGAGCGCGAAGACTTAGTTGTTTCGTTGTTTCCTTCTCTTCTTTGTTGAGTCGTAGGAACCACCGTACTGTTAAGTGGGGTCCCAGTGAACAAAGTCAGAGTGACTGAAGTGATGCTCAACCAAAATCCTATGTCTTCAAGCGAAGACAATGAGAGCAAATCTTATCCAGAGCTGGATGAGTCAGCTTTACTTGTAGCCCAAGTAAAGTTGTCGCGTGTGTTTGAAATCTGACCGTTGGAACACGTGTCAGTTCCTTAGTGACCCAGGGTCATTTCGGACAAATCAGGTCGGGTTGCCTAGTGGCTATAAATAGCCCACCCCCTACACCATAAATTGGTGGCTGCTCAGAGTTAGTGCACGGCTTTTGTCGTTTGAGAGCAACCCACCTCCGAAGCTTTTGAGAGAGAGAAATCCTTGCAAGGACAAAGCCCAAACACCCAGAGCCAAAGAGTGTTAGGCATCACTGAAGTCTTTCTGTCCGCGTGACCTGAAGACTTGTTACACTTGAGGACTGTGAATCCTCCAGCCGATTAGGCGTCGCGTTCTGAGCATCCAAGAGTCATTGTGAATCGCCGGTGAACGAAGTCTGTGAAGGTTTGGAAGTCTTCCTTGAAGACTTACCAGAGTGATTGGGCGAGGACTGGGTGTCCTTTAGCTCAAGGGGAATAAGGTGAAGACGCGGTCTTCTGAGTTGAATCTCAGCCTCCCTAACCATATGTACAGTTGTCATAGCAACTGGAACTGGTCCAACAAATCCTGTGTCCTCAACAAGTGACTGGTTCTATCCTCTCCCTCTCCTTACTTACAGTTCTTCTTCGTGAAGTCATTGCCTATTTGCTTTACCTATTTGTCTTCATTGTGTGACTACTATCGTTGTTTGGCTTCATACCATCTTCCATCCTGATCCTTACTACCTAGCTGCTATTAGTCTTCGTGCTTTCACTTCATTGCATACTTGACTATGGGTTGCTTAGTTTAGTTTACCTTCCGCTGCATATCAATAGGTTCATTTCTATTGTTTGTCTTCGAAACTCTCATGTTTTGAAGAGTCCCATAAAAATCGCCTATTCACCCCCCCCCTCTAGCCGATAACTAGCACTTTCACCACTGCCCATAGGCACCTAGCTATATCCAAACTACTCGCGTTACATGTTAGTATAGCTAGTTAGTTCGCTAGCTAGTACAACGTATACATCAGCGATGGTCGCAATATCAGAGAGGTAGTACCCACCATATACGTGAGATGAGAGTTTAGGAAGGAAGAATCGACAGACCTAAAGTTAACCCGTTGCATATTGAGTAATAGTGATCTGCGTGTTGAGTTTCTGGTAGTTGCCTTCAATCGATTTTCAATTAATGTTTCAACTATGAACATAGGAAATGTCCGACGATGAAAGGGAATTCGTTATGTGTGAATACTGCGAAGATGAGCGCGGCCTGTGTGACAGGCCTCACCTAGTATAGATATATAGATGAAAGGAGGGAGTACGATTTTTGTTCTTCGCTACTTTGTTATCCCCTTGGTTCATTACAGCAAGAGCATTAATGCAGTCAGGAGGTTGCATCAAAGGTATTTTGACCAACGAGAGTTCACATGGATCTCTGTATAATGAGACACAAACGGCTAATAAAAAAATGCTTATTATGAAAACATGATGAGTTAGTACAGAATAAAATGAAAGACCTTCTTTCTTTTTATCAAAAGAAGGGGATATGCCAAAGCAAGAAATCTACTATTGCCGTAAACAAAAGCCCGACTTTTCTTTTATAATATTCCCTATATAAACAATGGACGTGACTAACTTTCAGTCGACTGGAAGTTAGCGACAGGTGCGGACGATCACACATGCGTGCGAGCTTACTACCTAGCTAATTCAGTGCGTGGCGGCGGAGGAAATCGCTTGCGGCCAGCCTTGATTAATGATTCTATGCATGCATGCAAACTAAAAGACAAAGCAGACGATGTCAGCAAAGATTCTCCATATTTCGAAACTTCAATACGTTTTGTAGCTCAAACCGTTGGTCTGATTGAAAAATCGTTTTCACATAAAGATTCGTCGCGACGAGACCTACGAAACTAGATCTCATGTTGGTATGTTTCGATGACTTTTTTTCGGGTGAAAAGTTATCAGACTTAGGCTAAATAAGTTATCACCTATGTGGTACACCAGTTACCATCATGTTTACATTGAAATTACCGGGGCATAAAAATGACTCCTCCAAAATTCTTTCCATATGAAAAAACAGTAAAGCACAGGAAACCTGATGTCATTGTAAATTCTCGATATTTCGAAGATGTAAAATTTTTTATAGCTCAAACTGTCGTTTTTGATTGAAAAATCGTTTTCACATAAAAAATCCATCACGATGAGAGCTTCAAAACTAGATCTCATGTTGACATGTTTTGATCACTTTTTTGGTCAAAAGTTACTGTAAATTTATCAGTTATGTTATATGTACATTAACATGTTATTTATAAAGAAGTGACCGAAGATGTGTTTTCAACGACATCTTTCCCCTGGGTGAAATTTACCGTGGTATTTATACCTAAGTTATCAGCTCCGGATGCATACATTACCTTCCTATTTGTACAGAAGTAACCAGGGTATGTTTCAATAACTTTTTGTTCGAGTCCAAAGTTACCGTGTTGTTTATACCTAAGTTATCAGGTCTATGATGTGTGAGTTACCATGATATTGACAAAAAAGTAACCGGAGGTATATTTCATCAACAACCCTCCCCCACCCCTCACCACCATCGCCAAAGTTACCAGGACTGGGGCGCATAAGTTATCAGGTCTGCGATGTGTGAGTTATCATGTTATTCACACAAAAAGTTACCAAGGTTATATTTCATCAACCACCTTCCCCCCACCCAGTCACCAAATTTACCAAAGACTGGGGTACATTAGTTATCAGGTCTACGATGTGTGAGTTACCGTGCTATTCACATAAAAGTTATGGGGGTATATTTCATCACCCCTCCCTCGTGAAAAGTACCAGGGCCGGGGTGCATAAGTTATTGGGTCTCCGATGTGTGAGTTACCATGCTATTCACACGAAAGTTACCGGGGGATACTTAATCACCACCCCCCCCCCCCCCCACACACACACGCCAAAGTTATCAGGTCTATGATGTGTGAGTTACCATGATATTGACAAAAAAGTTACCAGAGGTATATTTCATCAACAACCCTCCCCTACCACTCACCATCGTCGCCAAAGTTACCAGGACTGGGGCACATAAGTTATCAGGTCTGCGATGTGTGAGTTATCATGTTATTCACACAAAAAGTTACCAAGGGTATATTTCATCAACCACCCTCCCCCCCACCCGATCACCAAATCTACTACCCCTATAAAAGCATGAGAGCGCAGATCCAACTGAGCTTAGTAGCCGTCTAATCAACAATCTAAGGGCCTAAAATCTCCGTTAACGAGAACTATCATTAACGAAATCTCCCCATCGCTAACGAAACCTGGTACCCCGCTACCGCTTCATCAGTTCGTCTCTCTCGCCACATGCACGCCCCTTCTCGCCAACCGCTCGACCCTGCCGCCGCCCCTTCTCGCCAACCACTCGACCCCGCCGCCGCAGCTTCTCACCACCGCTTGGTCCCTTCTCGTGAGCCACTCGGCCCCGTCGCCGCCCCTTCACGCCCCCAACACCCTCCGCTTTTCTGGGACTGGCATGCCGCCGTGAGCAGAGGCTGCAGCACACCCCCGACCGACGCCGGCGGCCGAGCGACACGTCCGCCGCAGGGGGCGGGCCGCGGCAGCACGCCCCCGACTAACCGACGCCTCGACCTGGTACTACCGGCGCTGCATTGCGTTCGGGGACTCAGGACGGCAGGAGCTACCAATCCGTCCGCAAGATCGGCGTGAAGATTGGTTGCGGCTGCTTAGGCATGGTCCCCCGCTGCACGTCCTGCTCCACTGGGACCACGAAGTCGTCAAGTCGGTTGACCGGTCTCGCCCTGCCGACAACCTGGATCATGGCCTGGCCGGGCTAGAGCCCCGTCATTCAGGTGCACGCAGTATACGTGGATGCACATGGTGATAGACCTCTGCGTCGGGCCAGACCTGCTCGACTGGGTTCGCCTCCGCCACGAGCGCCCATTCCAGAGCCTGTGATGCCGCCGAGGCCCTCGAGATCTTCAACGGCCACGGCTACACTGCCAGCATTGCGGCCACAACAATAAAAAGAGGACCAATCCACATCAGAATACTCATGCTCCACGTCTGCTTCGTCTAGGGTTAGGGTTGCTCTGGCGATGGGCGAACTCACGTCACCGCCGCCCCCTACCACTGACAGAAGCGTTTCGGAACGCCGAAAGGAATCCCGCCCGGCTACGTCTCCGATGTCTCTGTCGTCTCAGAGTCTCCGTCGGTCTCATGTGGATCCAATCCGTGCTCCGCACGGCAGTCATGAACCCAGGGTTGCGCCTATTAATATCCGCAACCCTAACTCTCGTGATACAAAGCCCGCGTCTAGTGCCGCCAACCCTCCTGACCCAGATCCCGGAAGATCTCGTCCTTCGCGAGCGATGTCGCGGTCATCCTCTGCTGCTAGAGGTGGGGGTGATCATGGGGTAGCCGATGAGGTTCCTGCCCACCCGAAGCCTTCTGGCGGCGGCGCGGTCGTGGTAAGCAGGCCGACGATTGTGTGGGCAGAAGAGGAGGTGATGGTGTTGGAAGACAGCAACTGGGATCGGCCGGCGTCTGTAGGCGGGCTGCCGGAGGGAGTGGGTGCACAAATTGGTGGGGAAGTGGATATGGACGACGTCGCGTTTGTGGCAGTAGATTTTGACGAGGAAGATGAAGAAGAAGCCGAGCTTGGTTGGAAACTTATGAGCCTGTATAGATCACAGAAGCGCCCTAGCGCGAAAACCTTGTCTGATCACTTTGAGAAAATCTGGCAGCTGCGTACAGGAGTTGAATTCAAGCCTGTGCGGAAAAACTATTTCATAATCACCTTCTTCTCTGACGGAGATTACAGATTTGTGGCCAGGGGAGGGCCATGGATCTATGACGGGGATGCACTGCTGGTGACCCCGTTCGATGATAATGCTCGCCCTTCTGAAACTGCTCTGGACTCCGTACCGGTATGGGTGCGTGTTTTTTATGTTCCCTGGAAGAAGCAGACTAAGGCTTATGGAAGCGCTCTAGGAGGCACTTTGGGAGAGGTCCTGGAGGTGGATGCACCTGATGTTGGTCACGGCACCAATGAGTTCTTAAGGATTCGAGTTAAATTGCCCTATAATAGGAGACTGCAGAAAGA